>NC_134570.1:81262456-81312456 GCF_050947875.1 Dermacentor variabilis | reverse complement strand
TGTGGAATTCTGCGACAGCCCGCCGGCTTCTGCCTTCGACAGATGTTTCGCCGAACAAACCTCGACTACACAAGTGCCTTGCCCGAGTGCTCACGCTTTACCTTTAGGCCTAACTTCTTGCTTGCATCACCAGTACGCATAGACTTCGCTGCATTCCAGACTGGAACATCAGTGCACAGTCACCCCGGGCAACCGCGTCTCGACGAGTTGGAGGCGAACAGGGACGCCCCAGTAACGTACAATGAAATCACTAAACACTTTTACTTGGGATGACGTCTCTTACCGCCCCCGCACCCCAAACTAAACAGGCCACAGCCGCTAACGCTTTACAAATACATACATATCCCAACGCTGCCACGTTACACATCATCTACCCTGACGTCTACGCCGACGATGCGTGCCCCTCTTGCGGGGTCACGGTGCCACTCGCACACGTGCTCTGGGAGTGCAGAAACGCTCCGCCCGACTCTACCTCCGACAAGTGGGAGAAGACCCTACGAAGCCCGCTCCTACAAGACCAGCAATGGGCCGTCCAGCAGGCTCGCGCAGCGGCCGCCAGGTTCTCCCTGTCGGTCCCTGCGTGGGAGACGCCCACTGCGCGCTGACGTGCGTCCTGCAGGACCTTCATTAAAGTTTGCCCAATCCAGTCAGTGCGCCGCCGCAACGCCATCAACAGTGCCTGTGGCGGGACAGATAAACCTTGGCGCTGCGAGATCACTCGTCAGTGGGCGTGGAAACATGTACGGAATGAAGGGCTTACGCAAGTTTCCGCTCTTCTTGCAGGTTAGTAATCGTTGCTATGTTACCTACTCTTGTTTTAAGTCTAACAACGCTTTCATTGTCGTGCTTCCATGCACAGAAGGCGTTATTGAACTGTCCTGTTCATTATTGCTGATGTTATGTGGTAATATAGAAAGTAACCCTGATCCCCCTTGGAATTTATACAAAGCATCACGGTGACGGCGATGGCAAGAATGCGCCCGGAGTCTCTGTATAATTGCTATCTCAATAATAGACCCACCCGGAGTGCATGAACCGCCCTGTTTTTCGAGGATGGTAGGTATGAACCGGTGCGTTTTATGGAGGACAAACGGACACACTGGTGCGGCCTTGGTGCACTCCAGTGAGAATTATCGGGGATGGTAATAGTCAATCAATGCGCCCCGAAAAGTGTCGTCTTCCGAAGTGATCGCTCTAGAATATGGCTTCTTCGTATTGAAGTTGTGCCAAACTGCCAACGTTGACGCAGAATATACTGGAACGTTTTATTTTGGAAGCAGAGAGCTATAACAGCGTACGCGTTTCACATGGAAGTCTTCTTGAAGCCCCACGTCCTTTTGTAGCCGAGGATGGGCCATTTCTTGTATCGATCCGAAGTGAAGTAGTCCTCGATATTGGGCAGGTGCTCGAACCTCTTCAGATATTCAAGGATGTTCATGTACCCTTTCATAGCGCATGGTTTGAACTGTCGGTGCCAGTCGAGCCCTTCGTAGAGCAGGAAATCCACGTACGTCAACCTGTCCCCCATGGTCCACTTCCTGGAGGCTAGGAAGTCGTCCCAGGGTTTCAGGACCTCGCCCAGCATCTTGGAGTAGGAGTAGAGACCGTACTCGTCCTCCGGTTTCGGCGTGGCCGCATTTATCAGCTTGAGGCACAGGTCCCGGGCCTGCTGCTCGATCACGTCCAGCTCTGCGGTCTCCAGCTCATTCCTGGTTGGTTGTAAGAAAGAGAAAGTATCGAGGACACTGTGACTACGACTGTTCAATAAGGACACTAATTCTAAAGTTGTGGGCTCAGATACACGACAGAATTGTCGCGAAAAGCGTCACACCGCTTCCGAGGCTTGTCTGGGGCCTTATACAGAAGCAGTGAGCGCGGTTACAAAATAACTATGCATGGAGGCGGATATACGTGAAACTGCCTGAAATCCACATGCAACGGGTATTTGTGACACTGTTCACAAAGACCAGTTCACATGTTGGAGCGTTTGTCCACATAGGCGGGCTTAGTCTGGTAAGCAGCGTCTCTTTTTCTAGTACTCGCTACATTTGTAGCTCATAGAAGCTCATAACATAGTTGAGATGGAGATCGTACACTATCTCGGTCTTCCATTGGCTCGGGACTTTGCCCTTGTCCGCGCATAGGAAGAAAGACGTTAAATCAGAATAGAAGTATAGCTTATAAATCTATAGTTCAGAATGTTTCCACCTTCTCTTCGTTTATCTGGAAAAGCATTTACGTCGTTAGACGAAGTCCGTGTTATGTTTTAGCTCTAGAAATTGGAGCCTCTTGGCCTTGCGCAAGCAAATGACCCCAATATAACTTTTCCATGGGCACGCGCACCCCTTGACTTCGTCAAGAGTGAACAAGCAGACGCTGCAACAAGAACGCCTTGAAGGAACGATACCTCTGAAGTTCTTATCGCGTTTTCTTTACCACACGTATATCCTGTTTATTTGCATGATGCGAAACTTTACGTTTCACCAGTGAACCCAGCTGGACTGACGCCACAGGAATAAAAATAAAATTACGTATGCCTCAAAAATAAAATGCAAGCAAACAAATATGCCGCGCTCGATTCGCCTTGGTGTCGCGTTCACCAGGCGCTATGCACAAGTCGGGGCCCGCAGCGACATTGGTCCGAATCGTGAACGTTGCCCGTATAGGGTGGCCTAAATGTTTGCCACGTGATTTCTCTTGTACGAGAAATACAGCGACTGTACACACGTCTGCTGCACTGATGGATCAACTACATCAACCAGTTCCGGCGGTGATCTAGTTATACCAGCAATGAGAATAACCAAGCGGTTCAAGACTTCCCATGTCACTACGTCTACAGCTGCAGAGCTCGCGGCTCTCCGCGACGCGCTTCAAGTGATAAATGCTGAAAGTCCTAGAAAATGGGCAGTCTTTTGCGATTCGAGGCCGGCCTTGCAATGTGTACAGTCGTTTCTGCGACATGGAACTCACGATCAGCTCACGTGCGAAATCGCGGAACTTGTCCATCACTTAATAGAAAAAGGCCATGATATCTCTTTTCAGTGGATACCAGGTCATTGCGGTATCATTGGAAATGATGGCGCCGATAAGGCAGCTCGGACGTCAAACCAAGAAGATCGCTGCGTCCCCATTCCTCTCTCAAGGACCGACGCCGCGAGACAACTTGGCATTCTAGCACGCACGATCTGCTTAGCAGAGTGGAATACCGTACATACAAGGCGCACAAGACTGCACAGACTAAACTCGTCACTTCAACTCAGACTTCCAGCCGGTCTGCACCGGCGTGAAGCGTCTCTTCTGTGTCGGTTATGGCTAGGAGTTGCCTTAAGATTCCTACTCAGCACTAATTGGAATGGCTGATACTCCTGCATGTGATGTTTGCGGATGCGAGGAGAGCATTGACCACTTATTGTGCCATTGTCCTCAATTTCAAGCACAAAGACAGCATTTGTCCAACACATTGAGAAAACTAGAAGATCGTCCTCTGAGTGAACAGACCATATTGGAGCACCGTCCCGACCGATCATCGGCTCAAAAGGCAGTGAAGGCACTTTTGCGTTTTCTCAGAACTTCTGGTTTGCTCGAGCGACTTTAACTCAAGTGCTGTCCGTACACGTTTCTACACCTTATCTCTCCCTTCTTTCTCTTCCCCTTCTCCCATCCCCCAGTGTAGGGTAGCCAACCAGACTATTGACTGGTTAACATCCCTGCCTTCCTGTATTCTACTCTCTCTCTTTGCCACGTGATTTTCGCTTCTCCGCCGTTTTTGCCAGGGCGCCAGAAGCTGCAGCTGTATTTGTTCGGCTGAACACGCCATGAGCCGACATTTACGAGAAGGTTTTTTTTTTAGTCCTTCGCCTGACGCGAACTGTAGAACCATTATTGTAATGGCAGGGCTAGCTTTTGTACGAGACACTCGACTGGACACGCGTCTTTCAGGACGTAGCAAAGCGGGGGGGGGGGGGGGGGCGCTTTTACGCGTAAATTTCCTTCTCTTCTTGATCCGATTACCCATTCACTTCGCGACCCTCCTCATCAAGTGCAGAGCAGCAAGTTAGAGTAAGCTGGCCCTTAACTCTCTGCCTTTCCGCAAATAAGTCACGTGTACTTTGTCAGAGTGAGACGTGGGTGCATTGAAGACACCTGCACTTCGTTGGCGCAGACCTCCCGCCCCACACGTACACAAGTCACGTGTGCACACGTTTGCGCATCCGGTAGCTCCAGATCACTGACGGCATGTGCGTGATGCAGTGTTCTTGACATGGAAGCACTGAGCGCAGGGTGTTAAAGAAAGGAAGCGGAAGTAATACATGCGGCTTATGATTGAGGACAAGGCACGGCCCAAAAGGCGTAGATTTTGTTATAGCAACCATTTTGTCTTGAGCCAGCCGCGGTTCAGACATACGACATCGTATCTGTGTTTAAGTCCTTATAAGCTAACCGTACACATATAATACAACACACACGAACCGTTTTCGCCTATTCCTCCAGGGTGCATCAACCGAGCTATTTATTTCGCATGTGCGTAAACACGCGCGCGCGCGCGTGCGCTCGTACACTGAATTAGACTGCTCCTCTGTTGATGCACACTGAAAAAATAGACCAACACAGTGCGAGCTTACCTTGCATACCATGAAACCCCGACAAGTGCGAAAATCTCTATGCAGCTCGCTGTCCTCTGATTTTGAGTTACATAGCGTGGTGTCCTTTTTGGCGCTTTTTCATCACGCATTAGAAGCACGATTAGAATAGCTTGCGTGTCGATCATATTTGTGTCTTTTTATGTCTGCTGTTATTTCTATGTTATTGTGTGATATGCTGTTATTATCGGCGTTACTATGCGATCAGGCCGAATTCAATCTTAACTTACAGAAAATTAAGAGCTGGGGCGATCCTTGGCAAATGCGGCTTAGCCAAACTGAATCGGTTTTTATGTCCATTTCTATAAAGCAGAATATCCTAAATTTCTCATACAGTATCAACGGTCATGAAATGTGTTAAGTTAAACAACGTAAATGCCTAGGTCTCATATTTAAAACCGGCTTGTGTTGGAATCTTCAGGTAGCTGAACTTTGTGCAAAAGCTAACAACTTATTGTGGGGTCTCAGACGTAACCTGCACGTTGCTTCCCCTGAAATTAAAACATTAGCTTACAAAACCTTGCTAAGATCTATAATTGAATAAGCTAAAATAGTATGGGATTCCTACACCCAAAGTAACTGTTTAAACTTCAGAAAGTCCGGCGCCTTACTTCTAGGTTCATATTTAATAAATACCGCCGTTTTCACTCTCCGACCGAATTATGTAAACTTGCAGAGCTTCCATCTCTACAAAAGCGTACCGAGTATGAAAGGCTTAAATTCATGTTCTTAGTAATTCATAATCGTGACAAAATAAGATACGACACGTACTTCCACATCAAGACACGGGAAACATCACGGCATAGAGACTACGTATATACCCACTTACACAGTGCACAATGACTGCTTCAGGTAGTTTCTTTCCCAGAGCAATTCACCAGTGAAATTATTTACCTGATTCAGTTGTCAAAATAAAATCGGTTAGAGATTGCTTAGAAGCAATACATTACCTTGTTTACTCTGATGTTGTCTGATATTCTATACCCTGAAGTCCTACACTAATATTGTGATATAATAAGTCAATAACGTGCTCTGTAATTGTATTGTTATGATATATGTTTTATATCGACAGTGCTGCTTCATATATTCTTGCGTTCTTCTTTTAATGCATACCCCAAAAGCGCTCATGCACTTCTTTATTTATGTATATTAAATCCACTCCTGTAATAGCCCGTCAAGGGCTGACAGTATCAATAAATAAAAGCACCGGCACTTCCACTTCGTGCAGATGCTCGAACAGCGAAGCTGTGTTAGTTACGCCGAGTGTTACACCATGCAAGTGAAACTTCGCACGCGGCCCATGTTGTAAATCTTTTGTTTCGCCATTCTTTCACCTCATTTTCGCTTTTGCGTGCTTCCCGTGGTGAGCATGCTTTAGGAGCGCTGCCATTTAAACTCGGCATCTCTGGCGCGCAGCTCGGGGTCGGCCCTACGACGACGAGCCCGCTCACGAGCCAACTCTCGCTGACGCTCGCGGTATGCGGCTTCTTCCTCAGGAGTACGCACCACTCGTGACCTTTCCTCAGTTGTAGCTGTGACTGAATGTGAGGAGCCACTAGTCCAAAGCTCCGTATATTGGGCGCAAGGACCACCACTGGAGATTGGAAGACCGCCGTTTTGATGATTGGTTGGATTGGTTTGACAATTGACGTGGCTGCCGGCAATTCTTGCTGGCGCAAGAAGTGCCGGCAGGCATGCGCTCCTAGTAATAGCGTTTCAATCGCTGGGCACTGTTCGTTGGCCGCAAACCGCCAGCATAACATTTGTTTCTTTCACGGCAGGGTGGAATCAGTCGTCGATAAATACGATGCCGATCTGCCTCGATCGCCGAAAATGCAGCGTGTAACAAACTCATAAGATTCGTGTACAACATAGCATTCTTACAGGGGGAAAGGGGCCACACCAACCCCTTTCCGCCTGTTGAGCTTTTCTTTTCCTTTCCCGCTAGGTCACGTGGCCCCTTTTTAGCGAAGTCCGACGATGAAGGCACAGGGTCCGCATAAACAGCTTCGCTGCAAAAAATTCAGTTCTTTAACCTGTCTGCATCTTTCTCGCTCTTCTGCTGCGGCGGCCTCTAATGGACTACACACTGAGTGACCTCTCTGTTGGCATGGTAGGTAGCCTACTGAAACTGCTATGCGTGTCGTCGGTCATATGTGAAGTAACTCTTCTGACGCAGCTGTATAATGAAGCAATTTCGCTTAATAGCTCATGGAATCTATAAAGAGATAGGGCTAGACGTGAGATGTGACCTGCAAATCGGCATCAGCTGAATCACGATCAGGCCTACATTAAACCTTGGAATCAAAAGTTAGTTCAATATTAAAGCAAAGCTTTCTTTGCCGCTTCCTCTCACTTCTCGGCTACTGGCTGTTATCATGCACGATTGGCCGGTACTGGACATAGTGCGAGCAAGCACCGGATATAGTGAAAAACGAGGCGGCCCCAGGTGGTAGGTGACGCACGTTAACACGGACATGAGCTCTAACACGAATTACGCCTTCGTCGTCATTCTGTAAACGTCACTTTATCGCCTTCATTCAGCTATTACTCCTCCTTAGGGGTAACACAGTCGTCATCATTACGCCGTATTCGCTCTGCCGTAGTCATCACGCCGCTGTCATCATTCCGTCGTCGCCGTCATTCCATCTTGGCCTCCTTCGTCATCATGGCGTTGTCGTCACCTCGTCGTAATCGTGCAGTCCTCGTCATTCTCTAATCGTCAGAGCGTCGTCATCATGCCCTCGTAATCATATTGCGGTCATTCCGCCGTCGTCATGCATTCGTAGTCATACTGTCGCCTTCATGTCATCGTGGTCGTAATCGTTGTCATTCTGTTGTCTTACTTCCAGCTTTATCATCCCATTGCCATTTTGTCGTCACCGTCACGCCGTCGTTGTCATGCCACTGTCCTAACTTTATTATAACGTCGTCGTCATACTATGGTCATCGTTTCAAATTTGTCATCTAATTGTCGCCGTGCCATAGTCGTACTTTGTCAGACCATCGTCGTCACCATATTGTTGTCGTGCCGTAGACGTCACGTCGTCTTCATTCTGTCATCACCGTTACTTCTTCGTCATGTCACCGTTGTCGCACAGTCGTCGTCATGTCGTCGTGATTATCCCATCTTCGTCATTTTGTCGTTGTCATCCCAGTGGTCGTCATCTTCATGCCATCATTGCCACTGAGCCGTTGTCATCTAGTTTTCGTTGTACCGTCGTTATTGTTCCATCGTTCGTTTCATCTTCGTCATTGACATGTTATCATCCCATTTTAGTGATGCCATTGTCCTCGTATATCCCATGCCTATGTATTACCGCTTCACACACCTGTCCCATGCCTTTTCTTCGTAACTTTGTTCACCGCAGTGGATTTCGCCCGCACAGCTGAAGTTTTAGAGGTTATGGGGTTTTACGTACCAAAACCACGATTTGAATATGAGGCATGCCGTAGTGCTGGACTCCGGAATAAACTGTACCACCAGTGATTCTTTAACGTGGACCTAAATATAAGTACACGGGTGTCTTTGCATTTCGCCTCCGTGGACGGGATTCTATATATCCCGCGAACTCGTTCTCAGTAGCCCGACATCATGAGACAGAGGGGAGACAAAGGGGAGGAAAGATAGGGAGGTTAGCCAACAGCATAGTCACTAAGCAACCACGGCGGGTCAGCTGAATTCTTTTACATTTATGTACTTGTGGATTGCTTGTCATACTTTGCTTTGTATTGATTGGATCGCTTGACCACTTTTGTTATTTGTTATTGTTTTTATTCTTGCTGTGCCGTTTTTCACTCCTGTTTTCCCATGCCTATGTATGACCTCTCCACAGTCCTGTCTATCCGGTAAAGACCGGGCCATCGGCCAAAACGTTAGTAAAATAATCGCATTTTGTTGTTACTAGACGTATAAATATTTATTTCATGATTATTGCACTTGGTTTAGAGCACACTTCTAATCTACTATATATCATATGTAGAGTTTTGCATAGAACTTCTAATTTTGCACAGTCACTCTTAAAGACGCTCACCAAAACCACTGATCTAACTGTTCTTCGAACACTGCATTTCTATGAATCATGAAATGCGCGGCTGGTTAATTACTTAGATATATTTTTTTTCGGAAAGATGAATGCGAAAGAGAAGTTGCACTTTGCAAGGGAAGTCCTTCTGATGTATAACAAATGAAAAAATAAGATATTTGGTGCTATCATAAGACCCCTTACTGGAGGCTACCTTGAGTCCACCCTTAATACGACTCACTTTTTGCCGAGGAAAAGGAAGGCGAACTGAAAGCACAGATAACGCAGAAGGAACTAAGAAAAAAATAAATATCGAGCACCAGTTGCGTAAGCACCTAATTCTGAACTGATGGAGTGATCTATTACACTTTACGCCTCAAAGCAAAACTGGGGTTGCAAGGAAACCCTATTGGAGCACGCCATATTAATTTTTACCGCTTGGTATTCTTTAACGTGCTGATCAAGCGCACAGGCGTCCTCGGATTCCGTTCCCGTCTAACTACGACATTCGACACTGGGAATGGAAGCGGCAAGGTTCTGTTCAGCTGCCGAACACAGTAAATGAGCCACAGCGGTTCTTGAAATCTCAATTCTCTGTTTAAAAAGAATGTAAAGGAAATAAATTAGCTTTTTAATAGCGATAATTTGCCAATCTATGCAGAATTTAATTTTTTCTCTTTAGTTGATTTTCAACTCGATGACGCGCCATTCACGTACCTGGCAGCCAGGTCATGCTTCCGTCCCAGGTAGCGGAGGATGGCCAAGCTCTGGGTCAGCCTAACGTCGTCGTCGATGTAGTACGGAAGGTTGGGGAACGTGAGGCCGAGCGTGTACTTTTCCTTCAGCCAGGCGGACAGGCTGTAGTCGGGCGGGGGCCCGACTTCGTACTGTTTGTCCTCGAACTCGACTCCCCTGTAGATGAGCAGGTTGCGGATAGGTTGTCCCAGGGACCTGACGTTCCAATAGGCGAGTACGGGAACCATCGCCTGCCGCAGGAAAACAGCAGTGCCACGCACCGCGACAGAAATGAACAGATAGATAGAAGAATGCGTTCGGAAGTCAAGGCATGGTGTCAGCAACAAAAAGCAGACAACCGGTCCATTAGTACACGAATAAATCGGAAGAAATGAGGGGTGAACAAGATACCCAACGATTAAGATCACCGCCCCTTTAAGTCCGCGAAGATGGTCGAACAGCGAGGCTGTGTTAGTTACGCCGAGTGTTACACCATACAAGTCATAGTTCGCAAGCAGTCCATGTTGTAAATCTTTTGTTTCACCCTTCTTTCACCTCATTTTTCGCTTTTGTGTGCTTCGCGTGCTGAGCATGCTTTAGGAGCGCTGCCGTTTAAACTCGGAATCTCTGGCGCGCAGCTCGGGGTCGGCCCTACGACGACGAGCCCGTTCACAAGCCAACTCTCGCCGACACCCACGGTAGGCAGCTTCTTCCTCAGGAGTGCGCACTATTCGTGGCCTTGCCTTAGTTGTAGCTGGGACAGGGGGGTGAATCTCCGCATGGCTGCCATTGGCTGTTTTCGAGCAGACGCTCTTTCGACGCTAGCGCCAAGGTCCCCTTCAGTTACGGCCCTAACCGCAGGGCGAGGCGGAAGCAAAATGGCTGCGCACACGATTGTTTACGTTGTCATGGCAACAGGAACAGCAGCCGTGCGGTGCCTCCTCACTCAAATGTTTTTGTTTTATTTTTGTTTTTATTGTGCTGACTCGCTCCGCTCACTTCCCCCATGCCGCACGCGCCGCTTACTTTTCTTTTGTTTTTACCTGTACGCGGTGAGCTTTTTTTTTTTTATCGCGCGCGCGCGCTACGGCGCCCCAAGCGCCAGCTCGCAAGCAATGCGCGCGCTACGCCGCACATTGGCATTGCTTGCGAGCTGGCGCGTGGTGCGCAGTGGGCTATGCGTTAGCACGCACGCAGTATTGCCCATACTTATGTTATACCAGCATCATCAGCCGGTAAAAATAAGATCACCAACAAAATGCTCAGGAATCTAGACGACCCTACCATAACAATGATCACCAAGCTTTTTAATCAGCACTGGCAAAACGGTACACTCCCGCAAGAGTGGAAGCACGCTAGCGTGGTCTTCATTCCTAAACCGGGCAAGTCACTCAGTCTAGAGAACCTCAGACCCATATCCCTTACCTCTTGTCTTGGTAAGGCTATGGAGCATGTGGTTCTCAGTAGGCTGGTTGACTGTGCCGAAACCAACTTCTTCCCAGAGACAATGATCGGCTTTCGACCCAAACTGTGCACCCAAGATATACTGTGGCAAGTACAAAATGATATCCTTAACCCAGCGCCTATACGCGCAACTCGAACAGTGTTAGCATTAGACATACAAAAAGCGTTTGACAATGTCTCACATCAAGCCATTCTAGAAAACGTATCCAATATGAACGTAGGTAAGATAACATATACCTATATTACCACATTCCTCAAGGGACGTACTGCCACCGTAAACATAGGCAATATTGAAAGCGAAACCATAGAGCTCGGCCCTAGAGGTACACCACAGGCAGCAGTACTTTCTCCTTTCCTCTTTAATACCACCATGAGTGGCTTATCCCGACAGCTCAAAGAGATTCCTCATATCAGGCACGCCATCTACGCCGATGACGTAACGATCTGGACGTGCACTGGGTCGGATGGAGAAATTTCAGAATCCCTGCAGGCAGCGGCTGACGCAGTGCAGAAACACGCTCGCAACAATGGCCTCAGCTGTTCGCCGAAAAAATCAGAATTGCTTATAGTCCGGAACAAAAATCCCACAAATCCGGCTGCCAATATGCCCGCACACATTCAGGTGGAGGTAGCTGGACAACCGGTCCCACCTGTTCCTAAAATCAGAGTGTTAGGATTGTGGATCCAGCAAAACACGCACAACCAAGAAGCCGTAGCACGACTCCAAACTACAGCTGGGCAATTACAGAACCTTCTCAGGAGGGTCTCCAACCGACGGCACGGAGTTAAGGAGAAAGATGCCTGCAGGTTAATCCAGGCTTTTTTTCTGAGCCGAGTGGCGTATGTCTGCCCTTACCTGCATCTAAGGAAGAGGGATTTGGAACGGATTAACGGTCTAATCTGAACGTTATTCAAACAGGCTCTTGGGCTACCAAAATGGACTAATACGGAGGCACTCTTGAGTCTAGGGGTGCGTAATAACGTTGAGGAAATCATAGAGGCCCACAAATGGGCTCAAACAGTTCGATTATCCGGCACACACGCGGGACGGCGGATCCTCGACACCTTAGGGTATCGCCCAGCCTTAGACATCTCGCTACGACAGCGAATACCTAACACTATCCGGACCAAGATCATTATCCCCCCGCTTCCGAAAAACATGAGCACTGAAAACAACGGTAGACGCAAAGCTAGGGCGGCGGCACTCTGGCAATGCTACAAAACCAACCCGCCATATACGTGGATGCTGCTCGCACCAGTGATGGTCGACACACCAGAGCCGTCACTAATGGCGACGGATACACCATCAGCTGTGCGACGGTAAACACATCTTCCATTGTGGAGGCGGAAGAGGCCGCCATCGCCATGGGCACCTCCATTCCGGGCACCAAGATTATTATATCCGACTCGAAAACAGCGATTCGTAACTACACCTCGGGTTTCATTTCCCCTCGAGCATTCAGAATCATCAACAAAGACCTCAATCAATTGAAGTTGGTGTGGGTACCCGCTCATGCGGGCAACCCTGGCAATGAGGCCACCCACCTAGCCGCCCGAGCAGCTAGTAACAGGGAGGTGGGCTTGCCCGACGGGGTTGACCGACATGAAGGTATCCACACCTATAACGAAATGACCGTTTATTACCGTGAATCCAGGCGAATATTTCCATCCCCGCACGAGGCACTGACAAGAATACAGGCCACTAACCTCAGAAGAGTACAGACTAGATCTGTACTTAGTCCAGAAAGGCTAGCTGCAATGACCGATGGTGAATATCCACCAAACTGCAAACATTGTAGCTGCCCCCTGGCGGAAAAAGATCACATCTTGTGGGGATGCCAAAAGAACCCTCCCCCGAGAGAACTCTTTAGGCGAGCTCCCTCACATGACGAGTGGGAGAAAAAGACGAAAACTTCCAACCCGCAAGACCAGATACGGTTGGCGGAATGGGCTGATAGCGTCGCGGCAAAGCAGACGCCCCCACGCTAGCCCACACCGCTGGGAAAGAAAAATCCACTCACTTCACAATAAAAGTTTTCTCTCTCTCTCTCTCTTTCGCCATTTCCAAAATAACAGCTCTTTGGTCTCGCTTTATTGACTTCGTTTCCGAAAACAGATTTTTCTTATAACGTGGTGGTGATACACGCTCAAAGAATGAGCAAAAGTGAAAGGTGCATGACATATACAAGAGTACTAAACACAGAAGTTCACAGACGGTGAAATAACAAAAGAAAAGCGCTAGAAAACGCGAAGGCCGTCTCATGTACACATACATTAAATAAAACAAGATTTTTATATAACGCCCTCAAGACCGAAATGTAGACGAGCTTCTGATATATGCACTAAGATGTGCACAAAACTGGACGACATGTATGACATAGTCATGACAACTATAGAAAGGGAAAACTCACTTGTAATGGCAAAAACAATGACATGCAAAATACCTAAAAAATAGAATAAAATGCTAATATTGTTTGATTGACAGCCATACCAAAAAAAAGAGCTTACTTATAAACCTGCACGAAAGTATATGAAATGCGTGACGTGTTCATTACTACTGAACAAATTGAAAAAAAAAGACATGGCAGAACAAAAATAACATTGTACTAAAAACTGAAATACACATTATCACATTATTTTGCACTTGGCCACAACTTGAGTAACGGTGGAAAGGCGAACAGAAGGTAGTCGGCTTTTGCAGCAGCACATAGAAAACATTCGCAGAAACGCCTATTCCTCAATCAAAGACCAGGTAAAATAAGCCAACAACACGACTTTTCTTTCGACCCGAATGCAATGCTTAGCAATAAAATTACGTCATTTAAGGCACTAAGTCGTACCTACTGCACACTCCTTTGTATAATAAACACGAACTGCAAAAATCAGCATGTAGCACACTTGCAATTCTCATGCTTTCCAGAAGAAAAAAAAAGCGTATCATGCCTACACATCAAGGTTGTTCGCGTGGTTTTCCCCTCGGCGATTACTGAGATCGTACACAAACACGAACAGTAATTTTTCAGCTGTTAGTACGTTTGTAGAACGGGACACACAGAAAAAGCACTGAGGGCGGTATGGAAAGCTGGACAAGTTACTGAAGTTGCAGAATGAGACTTGGCACAGAAAAACACAAGTCATAGACCAGGTGACAATGAAGAGGAACGTCTATTTGTCAGCTTTCTCTACCGGCAAGAGGCAAGTGTAGCACAATCAAGGCGCAACGACGTCCGGAGGCTCATGGAACACACACATGGGCAGGGCTGTGTTCGTGTACATGCGCCTTCTGATTTCCTTGGGTCTGCGCGCTCACCTGTTGTCTTTAGGCACCCGGAACAACCTTGCAGGGCTTGTTTTGAGGTATTTGTGCACCACTGCACTATGCACGAGCGGTACGAGTCGTGAAACATCGCGGAGCACAAGCACACAGCTACCGAGGACCACGAAACTGACAAAACTACCCACGCCGGTCAACGCACAGCAGCGCACGCTTCGCGATAACAGCAGATAACGAAACACGAAACGTCATGCAGCGGGCTAAGCTGGCGTCGGGCCGGCGGGGCCGCACGGCAGGCACGCGGAGACAGTCGAAGTTGAGGGAGTTGCGACAGAGTAACGAGGGAGGGCGAGGAGAGAGGAGTTGGGGGAAGGACTCAGCCACCTGGATCGGCGCGCGTGTGCGCAACGATCTACGAGGCCATGCAAAGGAAACTGATTTTTGGGTTCGCCCTCTTCATAGATGGCGCCAATTACCTCTGTCACCTAGAGTTACTGTATATGCTACCACAGGTAGCAGAGTTGCGCGTAGGTCCGCCATCTTGCCTAGGAAGCAACCAAATCTATGCGGCGAAGCCGCACTCCGTTTTTGCAGGCGGCATGCCTACCGTATCGTCGATCGACCGGTGGTGGCTTTGCATCGCTTTTGGACTGCTTGTCCGCCTAATCGCAAACAAAGCGCATCGAAACAGCTGACTGCATAAGATCGTTAAGAAAAAGGCGCCGAGATCGGCCGCCACCGAAGCTTCGGCCTAGCGTATCCGCCGAGTCCGTCTGCACGGTCTTGGCTCGCCTAGGCTCAGGAATCAAGAAGTCTAACACGGATAAATCACTCTATACTTCAGCTTTCGCATCGGTGTTCTTAAATAAACCATTTTTCATGTTTACAGTGCCAGCACAAGTAGCGATGAGCGCCGATGTGACGCGTCATAAACACAGGTATATATGTGCTGTCGCGGAAGGCTTCCGGCACTAGCCTGCGCTTCTCTGACGAAGATATATGACTAGACAGACGTGTCGACTGAAAGGCATCACTGAACTAAGAAAACGTTGCATATCCTTCGCGTGAAGAACAAGAAACAGCTATCCAAATCAGTAGTAACAGCCCATACAGCGTCTCGGGTCGGCGGTTCATTTAGGACTTTTTTCAAAGGTAAAATGCCAGTCGCAAGTGAAAATAGATGTTGTGGCACTTCCGAGCATGCTACTGAATACGGACAGCAAAATTTTCTTTGTGATACAGGCGTGAATTTTATATGCAGGGCGATAGCGCATCTACCATGACTGAGCGAGACATCTCTAAAATTAAAATTGCTTCTCGATCCTTGACATGGTATATTATCCACTCATATTCTCGTCCTGGCGTGCGTGGCGCAGTGGTGAAGTACCGGGCTTGGGGCCTGTAGGTCCGACGATCGAATCCTGGTCGGAGCTTTTTTTTTTTTTTATTGCACCAAATCGCTCTCTGTTGCTTTTTGTATTCCAACAAAATATATACAGTGTCCAGGCACCGCGTATTTAAAGCGCTACAGTTATTTTTCGCACCAGTACTCAGTGCCTGCCCAGCATCCAGCGCGCGGCACTGGGCCCATAATCCGGCGCTGCACTGAACACTGGATAATGGGTACTCGGTTTTGCATTAGAGATACCTGCTTATGTGCCAAAGCTCTCAACGTGTAGGCAGTCTAAAACATTACTGGTGAATCAATGACCAACCATTAGTATTTCGACACTGGTACCCCATTAGACTTGCTGTAGAAACGTACCCACCTACTAGCAGGCACTGAATATCAGCCACACTGGATATCAGCCACACCTGCAAGAACCACTTCATTATGTGCCTTTTCACTGCAGGGATTCCAAAAGTAACCTTCTGTGGGAGTGTAGTGAAGGTTTTTCTCTCACAGGATTGACATAGCTACATTGACATAGCTATATAGCTAGCTCTCCGCAGCTAGCCCGCACGCGAACAGCGAACGCCAAGGTCGGCCGGATTCGCTTTGAATTTGACTGGCGATAACTTGTGTCATTCCAGTTAGCTGCAGCGGCGGCGTCGGGAAATACAAAAATTGGCCCGAGCATCGGCTTCTCCGCAATGCACGGTTGCTTGACTACCACGTGATGACGCTCTGCCAATAGAAGCGCTAGCGGTGTGATAAAACAGACGCGCAACTCTGCTACCTGTGGTAGCATATACAGTAACTCTACTGTCACCAAAACCGGGGAGTTTCCCCCGCTCTCTGGGCCCACTAGTCCAAAGCTAAGTATATTGTGCGGCACCACTAGTCCAGCACTCCGTATATTGGTCGCAAGGCCCACCAGTGGAGATGCGGGAGCTGCAATCGTTCTGACGATCGGTTGGATTGGTTTGAGGATTGACGGGGCTGCCACGCGCTAGTATCGCGTTTCAATCACTGGGTACTGTTCGCTGGCCGCAAACCGCCAGCATAACGTCTTTCTTTCGCGGCAGGGCGGAACGAATCATCGATAAATCCAATGCCGATCTGGCTCGATCGCCGAAAATGCATCGTGTGACAACCGTATAATGTTCGCGTATAAGATAGCCTTCTCACAGGGGGAAAGGGGTCACACCAACCCCTTTCCCCCTGTGAGAAGGCTATCTTATACGCGAACCCCATTCCCCCTGTTGCCCTTTTCTTTTCCGCTCCCGCTAGGTCACGTGACACCTTTTTAGCGAAGTCTGACAACGACGGCACAGGACCCGCATAAACAGGTCAAAAGCATGCCATATTCCTACTTCTTTGTGTCCGAGTGCATCGCTTGCTTTGTCCACTTTGCTACAACCCTTGACAGGGTAGGGGAGATAAGGAAACATGCAGACCGAACGCAATGTCGGAACTTGAATGACTCGAAGCGTGCTTGAGTTAGCGAAGTATCAACGATAATAGATGGCACGCGCACCGTCTCGTCGTCGGTAGAGCTGTTAGCCCTCCGTGTCACAAAAACGAATGCGCTGTATGTTGCCAGTCGAGGGCAGAAGGTTGATGAGATGTGTATGTACAGAAAAAAGTACGACACACATCTCATTTCATTTAAGGCATGACTGTAATACGTAAGCAATCTGGACGTTTGGCCAAGAATGGGCACATATTTAGCGGTACACGCGCAGCGACACAAGTTATTGTCCCCTCGTCAACACAGCAGCAGCCGTCACTCGGAAAGGTGAGTGGAAGAGGCAACGGAAGCTTCGCATTAAGTTTGGGACGAGAGGGAAATAGCGAACTAGGCAGCGCGCAGAAAAGACGCGCATAGCGATCCTACGAATCCAGTCTGACTTCGCAAGACCCCAGAAAAAAAAAAAAAAACGCACGGACGCTATCTGCTGGAAACGATCGTGTCGCGTGCCGCGTTGTAACTTCACCGTGCCGAAAACGCGCGTAGCCTGCGGGTGCAACTCCGTGATAGCAGCCGCGTTTCACTGATGGCTAGCGAATTTTCGAAAAGTCCCCTAGGTTACGCGGGGGTGGAAATTCGAAAACATCACGTTGCTGACGAAGTCTTCTTGCAGTGTCGACCCTCTATTTCTGCTGGCGGCAGCGCGTGTCTGACTTCACGTGCTCGTTAACACTGTGATGAGTCCTATAGTGCTTGTGTGAAAAGATTGTTTGATATATAATCTTGAACCCTGTATGTTGTATGATGGAACCATTCAAGAGTTAAGGGGTAGCCGGCGCCTTAAATTGTGCGTCAACATCTCTTTATATCAGATCAAGAAAAAAAAAAAAACCGGGTCGATACGAGACCGGCAAGACCCCGACGCCAAAGATTGGCCGACGATTCGGCGTATTGCGTCGCTGAGGCCACTTTATCATATCAGGCCGACAACGACGCAACCGACGAGCGCGCGTTGTTGTGCGGCAGACTTTCGTGTCGACGGCACCGACAAAATCAGCGTGCCGACCATCGTTCCCGAGATCCCCGCGCTATTGTCCGCAAAACCGACGACGTCATAACCGCAGCGCCTTCGTTTGTACATATAATCGCTCTCAAAATGAAACGTGCTTTCAAAGTTGAAACATGGTTGAAATGCACAAACTTCAGCTCTCTCAAGCCGTGCACATGAAGATTGAGCCGATGTTGATCCTGTTCAGCGAATGTTAGGGGAACGTCGAGTTCGTACACCTGCCACCAGCAGACCTGGACTTGAACGTAGGCTGTTAAGATGAAGGAAATTGCTTCTTTAGTTCAGTTCTGGTCTTCGAGATGTGAAATCATGCTACTCTGTGCATGGCGCGCACACAAAAAGCGCGAAGCGCCGACACAGCACTGTGCCAACAGCTGTATACATGCATCACCGTTCCCCAAGGCTGCAGCCATCGCATTCGCTACGTAGCTCGGTGGGTTTGTAACTCTTGTTATACTGACACATTTCTTAATTCCAGATATGCACTGTTTGCCACTTTGTCAGACAGGAAACAAGAGACAGTGCCCTCGGTGCAGCCGCAAGGACAACCGCCTCGCTCAGTTGTTACTGTTACTTCTGATATCTCAGTATACTGTTACTTCATTTGCAGGCATCGCGAAATGTGTGGCCAGTGCAGTTGTTAGCCTCAAGACTTGTAACTGCTTTTTAATGCGTGTACTCAATGCTCTGGTATCACGCTTAGATTTACATCTTTCACTCTATCATTATGTTCTCTAGCACATTTGCACCCTCTTTTGTGCTTGATATTTTCCTCATGTCGATGCCCGTAAAAGCGGCTGCGTGCTTGTATCTAGGTTTACTCTGACGAAGACCGTGCCACGGCCTGAACGTTAGCAACCGAACCTACATCGTCCATATGTGCCCCCCCCCCCTTCTGTCTTAACTATATATACTTTGACACTCCTAATTCTGACGCATTAAGACTGTCACAGATAGCTTTGTCATATCTTTATACTTCCATGTCGTTTTCAGGCTCCACCATCTGCCAGCTTAGCGCGTGCTACTATAGTCTATAGTCTATATAGTCTATAGTCGCATGGTTCCACTCAGCATGATAAAAGCGGGCAGTTGCCCCAGTGGGCTGCAGTAAAATCAGCACGTCTAACTAATTTTATAATGTTAACTTACTTACTTTTGTAGGTGTTAACGCAGAATCCCCTGACGATCGTGAGATCACTGTACCCCACGTTTACGCATATGCCGAGAACGCCGTTTATATGCGCTGCACTGCCCTTTCCAGACAGCCTTTCCGAATTCACGAATGACTCCAAGCAGATAACACTTTCGGAAAGTGTTTAGCTCAGTAATTTCATGCGAGGGAATGCCGCGTGCTATCTACACGAACTATGGCGGACAACTACGGCAGCATCTTTTTATTGTCGTCTCCTCCAACTAGAGTCTTTGCCTGATAGTACTCGCCTTTCGTTGCATGTCGAGAGTCCTCGCCTGCCAGCCTCGCCTGGCGAGGAAGGCGTAGGAAACAAATCCTCCTCTTCCCCAGTCACCACCACCACCACCACCACCACCACCACCATCATCATCATCATCATCATCATCATCATCATCATCATCATCATCATCCATTCCCCGCTGATCCTCACTCTTAAGCCTTCCCAGTCTGATATCTTGAATATTATACTTCTAAGCATGCATTGAATAGCGTTGGAGAGATTGGATTTGCTTGCCTGCCCCTTTCTTGACAGGTAATTTTCTACTTTTCATGTGGAGAAGCAAGGTAGCTGTGGAATCATTTTATTTATCTCCCAAGATATTCACGTATGCCTCCCCTACTCCTTAATTACGTAATGCCTTCGTGACTGCTGGTATCTCTACGGAATCATGTCTTTATAACCTATGGAAACCATATATATATATATATATATATATATATATATATATATATATATATATATATATATATATATATATATATATATGTATATATATATATATAGGTTGGTTGCACACCGCAGATTCCTCAATTACCTTATCGATGACATCGATGTGATCCATTGCAGAATGTCTCTTCCTGAAACCAGCCTGTTCTCTAAGTTGACTGAAATCAAGTGTTGCCCTTATTCTATAGAGGATTACCTTGGTGAGTATTTTATAAAATACTGAAAGCAAGCTACAGTGCATATAATTATTCACAGTCTCCCTTTAATGAAGTAGTATAATGTTGAGATCCTTGCAAAATCTCTGCGGCACATGAAGTCGTGAGGCATCGAACGTAAAAGGTCGCAAGTTTTCAAGTATAATATTCCCTCCATGTATATTTAAATCGAATGTTGTTTCATCTTCCACTGCCGCTTTTCCCCGGAGCTTGTCTTGTAAAGCATTTCTAAACTCATCGCTAGTTACACACTGAGCTTCTGCACATCCCCGACACTTCTTCATTCAAGGTTGCGTGGCTGCTCTGGGTACTTTTCCGCGCAGGTCGATGAGCCTCGCCATGGAGCAGCTTTGGGGGCGTTGTTAGCTCGTCGTGCCTGCCTGTCCCTGGTTCCTGCTTGCCTCGACAGAGCGACCGTTTCGTTGACCTGCAGTGGTGTTTTGGCTGAGTATCGGGTGGTTTAAGGTGTCTCATTAACCGTATTTTAGTTCCTGGTTGATTGGCATTCCTTGCGTCAGCCGTCTTGAGCTGATGTCGACCAGTTCTCCTGGCCAGGCGCGATCCGCCTGGTCAGCATCCCTACCACCTAATGAATTGCCCATAGATTTATTTTTTCGCAGTGGCGTCAGTACCATTCCTGTGGCGCTTGTGCCTTCCAATGGAGGTTCCATCAGGATCACGAATCCACAGGCTGTCCAGAAGGCACTTAAGGCCACGACTAACCACTTCCAGACCATCACTGATGTGCGAGCGTTCGGACGGGGAGGTATAGTGTGTCGTTCACCCGACCAGACCTGTGTAGAAGACCTCTTGAAATGCACTTCATTCGCTTCCACCCCGGCGAGTGCTTTTATTCCGCCTCACCTTGCGTGCACCAAGGGTCTTGTACGGGGCGTAGACTCCCGATTAAGTCCTACTGAAACCCTGGACAAGCTATCCGCAGCAGGCGTCATTGCCATCTACCGTTGCAATCGACTGGCCAATAACGAGAGGGTTCCGACAGAATCTGTTATTGCAACGTTTGTGGGCACATCATGTCCATCTGAAATAAAGGTGTGGCCTCTTGTGTTCCATGTAGAGCCGCTTGCGTCACGTCCGATCCAGTGTAAGAATTGTTGGAGATTCGGGCACAGCGCAGGAGGATGTAAGTCTAGCTTGCGTTGCCGCACCTGTGGGGATGGTCATTCTTCAAGTGAATGCTCTACTCAATCTCAAAAGTGCTGCCTCTGTGCGGGAGAACACCCAGCAGACTATTCGAACTGCTCAGCTCGCGCTCAAGAAATACAAATTCTTGAAATAATCGACCGCCGTCGTTGCTCCCGAAGAGATGCAATTTCAGTTATCAAAGACAGGGCCTTCGGATACTCTAGTGTTGCAGCGCGCAACACTCCAAGCATGGATCTTAACCTCTCAGAAGCAATTGACTCTGCTGTGGAAAAAGCAATGGCTAAAGCTATGGATAAATTGATATCCAGTCTCTCTGATTGCTTAGCGCAAATCATTTCCAGTCACATGATGCAAATAATGCAGCCCACTAGGACACCAATGCAGTGCCCAGTATCTAACGCCAGACCTCGAACGCCTAGCAACGAGGTAGAGACGCCTTCCACAGTTGCAGAATATTCCACAGACACTACTTCGCTAGTCCAAACACGCGAGGATGAGCCCTCTTATTCAGACACTGCTATTGTCACAGACATGGAACTTGACACTCGAGCTCCTAAACGTATGGGGTCCCCAATTTCAAAAACTATGAAACCAAAATCAAAAAAGAGTCAACCAACTCCTGTGCTTACAGAAAGTATTCTAAAGGCGGCAGTTGCCGCTGCTGTGCGTTCAACGCCATTGGACAGTTGAAAGTGCTGCAGTGGAACTGTCGTTCTATATTTTCAGCTTCAACAGATTTATCTTGCCTATCTATTCAATTCAATCCAGATATCTTACTTCTTCAAGAAACGTGGCTTTCACCAGAGAAAAATTTTCATTTAAAAGGTTTTCGGTCCTTCCGATTAGATAGAGACTCGCGAGGTGGAGGATTAATGATACTTGTTTCCAGTAAAATTTGTCACAAGGCAAAAATTTCTTTTCAAATCATGGACTGCGACTGTGAAATTTTGGCCATAGATTTGTGTCTCCCAGGATACCATCCATTTTCAATTATAAATGCTTATCTCCCCAGTGGTGTGCAAAGTACGCGTCAACTTGATAGGGCTGTGGCTGCATGTAGAAAAGAAATTTTGTTTGTAGGGGATTTTAATTCGCATCACGTGTCGTGGGGGCAAAAAACAGATTTGTGTGGTAAGCGACTTTGGGAGTGGACTATTGATAGTCACCTTTCATGTCAGAACACAGGGCAAGTAACGTTTGTTAGAGGACCCTTCCGTTCAGTGTTAGATTTGACATTTTGTAGCGCTGGCATCAAGGTTTTGTCGTGGGTAGCGGTTGAATCAGCAACCAACAGTGATCATCTCCCTGTGTCATTTGAAATCAATTGTCAAATAACATCTTTAGAATACAAGGCATGCACATTTATGGACCATACGAAATTTAAGACTTTCTTGCGTTCTGCCGTTTCGAAACTTGCCAATGCCAATGATAAGGAAATCGCTTCAACCATTTGCTCAATACTAGAGGATTCCCGGAAGCAAGCTGAATTTGTCATCCCTTCGGCTAAAGGCACCGCTTGTCGTTGGTGGAATAATGAGTGTACGCGGGACTATAGAAAAAGAAAGGCCGCTTGGAAAATGCTTCTGCATAATCAGTGCCCGACCAATTGGAAAAATTATCAGTTTCATGCTGGTGTATTTAAGCGTACTGTTAATCGAGCCAAAGAGGAATACGATATTAGACATTACGATTATCTATCTAATTCAAAAAATAAGCGTGCTTTATTTTCATTCCTTCGTGCTAGGAAGGTTACCAACACCCTTAACATTAGATTCAATTGTTTTGAGCCCGCAGGAACTGAGCGCCTCCCTAGAAGAGATTGCCGAAGGCTTAGAAAATCGATTTACGGCCAGGCTTCCGGCTATTCATTCTACATTAGGTCATTGGGATGGCTTTACTCCAATTTCCTTAGCTGAACTAAATGAGACTGCACTATGTTTACCGAATTCAGCCCCTGGCCCTGATGGCGTCACAAATGCAATGTTAAAAATATTGTTACAGGAATCGCCTAACGTTCTTTTAGACCTGGTGAATTATTCAATTAAACATGCATGGATTCCGTTGCACTGGAAGCTTGCTAAAGTAATATTGATGCTTAAGAAACAAGAAGGAAGGTATGTATTGGAGAACATTAGGCCCATTGCGCTTACATCAAACGTAGTAAAATTCATTGAGAGGCTTCTTCACCGTCGCATCATGAAATTTATTAATGATAATTCCATTCTTAGTCCCTGTCAGATTGGTTTCAGGGCTGGCTGCTCCATCTGGCATGCCCACGTCGACTTAGAAAGCCGAATACAACTCGCTCGACGTCATAAGCAATACGCTGCCTTAGTGACGCTCGATATCGCTAAAGCATACGACACTGTGGAGCACACTATATTGATCAATCGGTTAACTTCCTGTGGTGTTCCTGGGTATATAGTAGCGTGGATTCGGTCATTCTTAGGTGAAAGAGAATTCTATTGCTACGAAAGGGGCGTTTCTTCTTCTAGACACAAACAAACGAGAGGCGTACCGCAAGGCTCAGTTCTTTCCCCGGTACTTTTTAATATTCTCATGAGCACACTACCTTGTCATCAAGAAATAACCACTTATGTTTATGCAGACGATATTGCGTTTTTTGCATCTGCAAACGACATCCACACGCTATACCAACGACTGCAAACTTACCTTTATGATCTGGAGAGGTGGTTAGATGCTAGTCACTTCACACTCAATGCCAGCAAATGTGCTGTTCTCGTATTTCCGATACGTGACATAGTGCACATTTCATTGTCTTACCACCTTCAAGACATACCACAGGTGGAGTCTGTTAAATACCTCGGAATTTTTTATAACGCCTCTCTCAACTGGCGCTCACATATAGATCATTTGACTGGGAAAGGTACCCGTGCAATTGGCATATTGCGTAGGCTGAGCAGTCGTCGAATAGGATTGAGAAGAGATACACTCCTAATGATATATCGTATGTACGTTCGCCCTGTATTAGAATTTGGTTGCGTGCTCTTCTCTGGAGCTCCAGCCTACATGTCCCGTCCTCTAATCCTCTTAGAAAGAGAAGCGTTACGTCTGTGTTTAGGTCTTCCTAAATTTGTTGCAAATTCTATTCTTTATCTAGAATCCCGTGTCCCGCCACTTTCGTGCAGGTTCCGGCTTTTGACGGTGCAGACGTTCTTAAGGATTTACGAATCACCACTGCGTCATCCCCAGATAATCTTTATTTCACAACCTGCGTTGTTTTTCGGTGTCATCTGGCCCCGACTACATAATCCGCAAATTATATTCGTGCAAAAATTACTTGACTGTTTGGGCGTGCGCATATGCGATGTTCTTCCTATTACCGACAGAGCTGTTGCCACGGATATCCAATTTGATGACATCTTTCCTAATAATGCAAAATTACTTCCACACCGTATTCTAGACGGTATATTACAAGATCACCTGAAAAACCTTCAAACAAACGTTGTAATTGCTACAGATGCTTCACAATGTGAAGAAAAGTCAGGTGTAGGAATATTTTCCCCGATTCTCGATTGGACATTTTCTCTTCGGCTGCCAGATTTCATACCGATTTTTTTAGCCGAATTCATGGCCGTGGTGCTGGCATTACGCAAATTAGGACCATCAATTACGTCAGCCGTGATAGTCACTGATTCTTTATCATTGTGCTCATCCCTTACTGCTTCTAGTGATTCTCGCGTAATGAGGACATTTCAATCATTGGTACCTGGTTACTTGAGAAGCGTGCGTTTGATTTGGGTGCCTGGCCATAAAGGACTAATCATTAATGAAATTGCAGACTCTCTAGCCAAGGCATCAATAAGTGGCCCGATTCTTCCTTGCTGCCCTTTGACTGCTTATGTTACTGCAGCTAGATTTCGCAGGAGTATCATTATACAGTCAGTATCAGGCTCCGCAATTACTAACTCTGTGGATTACGGACATCTCCTGCACCCTTGGAACAGAGATTTTTGCCGAACACGGAAAATTGAAGTGTCCATCACAAAGCTGCGCTGCCGTATACCTGCATTGAACTTCTACCTCCACAGGTCTGGTCTGGTCCCCTCACCATTATGCTCATTCTGTGGCGAAGCGGAGACAATCGACCATTTCTTGTTGTCTTGCAGACGTTTTTCTATTATAATAAAACGACTACTCGAAATCCCGCTTCGCTCTATTGGTCTAACTTTATCAGTGCCTGTGATCCTATCTTTTGGAGCCTCCATTGTTGGATTCAGCAACAGAAATGTTTGCTTGGCGATCCAAAATTACCTAACTGAAACCAAGCGATTTCCATGTTAGATTGATCGTTCTCCCTCCCAACCATAGCTTTCTTTTATTTCTTATCTTTTATTAACTATTATTGTTAATATTATTATTATCTTATACCCGGTTTTCATCTGATTATTTCCTTTTTCTCCAAACACAAAACGTTTACTTTTCAACTCACAAGCCCAAATTGTTAACTCCCTTGTTATCATTATTATTTAGGCACCTAATTAAACCGCCCGATTCTTGGCCAATCCCCCACTGTGGGTATGTGCCACGGCCACTCAGGACAACAACAACAACAACTATACGTGTCGGTGTATACTGCTGACTTTACTATGTGATCTAAATTTCTGATCACATTAGCCTTATTATCTTTCACTACATACTTCTTTCTCTTTCCGATGCCAAGTTTTCTTCTCAATGATTTCATGCTGCCCCCGTTTCTCACTGTTTCTTCACTCTTTCTGAAATCAGTGTAGTTACGGTTTCATTGACTAACTCTATGTTAGCTTCGTCTTGCTATTCTAACGCGGAATATTTGTTTGCGAGCACCCGTCCAAATCCGTCTGCTTCTATCCTGGCTTCGTCTAGGTTGGCCTGTTTCCTTTTTACTAGCTTTACTTTGTCTCTTTTCTAATGGAGAACAATCATAGACCAAAAACGTAAACTAACTTGTAGATAGCAAATAGCTAGCAGATTTCGTTCAACCGGATGCGTTGCATGCAAGTGTATTATAATATTTCTTAACTGCGCATGTGCACAAATGCTCATGCAGTCTTACGTCAAGATTCGCGGCTGCATGCATTTGAGATTTTTCGAGTGCTTCTATCCGCATGCATAATTTTCTATGTACGGTTCCCTGGGTATACGTTCACATAGGCATGCTGGAGGCAGTACATTTTTATAGATATTTCCAATAAACTGCGTATTAACAACCCCAGCAAGAGTGTTCATATATAATTGAAACATAGTTGGCAAACTGTGGTTTATATAGCTAGTATTTAGGGTGTAGATCGATCTCGGCTATTTTAGCCAAGCTGGTCTGCAAAAATAGAAGATTAAAAAAAACACAGTGCAAGATATACTTTTATAAGAAGACCTACAGGTCTACAACTGCGACACCCTGTATCGACAATAGTCGACAAATAGTGTGAGGCTAAAGTCCATGAATTAGCTATCGACTCGTCTGCAGGAATTTTCTATAGACCGTCTCTATGGACTTAAGGCCTTACACTTTTTGTAGACTAGTCTATAAAATGTATGAGTCTATAGACACACTATAGACTGTCTATAGATTAATGAAAATTAACGTTTCTAGAAAAATATGTGCAGAATGTCTATAGACAGAAGTGTATAGCGTTATACAGTTCTATTTACAGTGCATAAATACTCGGAAATAAACCTGCTCTTCGTTCGTCTCCCGTGTTGTAGCGGTTACGGTGTCCTGCGCTCGTGTAAATCGGGGTTCGGAAGTCCGTAGTTCGCATCGCGTGTGAGGTGGTTCTTTTTAACTTGCAATATTATGTAATTTTCCTTTTTGTCTTCTGCAATAGTTGTACTATACCTACGCTTTACCAAAAGGCCTGACATGGAATGTTCCTGCCAAAGGGAGCGAAGCGCTAAGATAGATGCCGCCTTCGCGACCGTAGACTAATACATGCTGAAACTTTGTTACTGCGAAATTCGCTTTGCTGTTTAAAATATTACTTTCCACGTTATACTTCATTAATATGTTGTCCTTCTGTTCAACTGCCTGTTCATTCGTCCATCCGAGCGTTCGACACTGAGGATTCTCAAAAAGCTAAAGTTGTCCTGGGAGCCCCTATTTGACGTGTTCGACGAACAGTGAAAATATGAAACACACTAATATTGATAGCGGTGTGCTCCCTGTAGTCTAAAGTGACAAGATGAACAAACACACGTCACAGACGAATCGAACTTCCATTTTCTTCAGTCACATGGTTAGTATCGGCTATCACTGCCGATGTACTGCGGGTTGCACAACAAATCATGTTTTTCCAGCAAATAGCAGCAGTAACACCTACTCATGTCCTTCGGATGGCTTCTTAAAGCCCCACTTCCTGAGGTGGCTCAAGATGGGCCACTTCTTGTACCGGCCCGAGGCGAAGTACTCCTTTATGTTTGGCAGTTCTTCGAACCTCTTCAGGTACTCTACAATGTGCGGGTACCGCTGCAAGGTCTCCGCTTTGAACTCTCGGTGCCAGTCGAGCCCTTCGTAGAGCAGGAAGTCCACGTACGTCAGCCTGTCCCCCAGTGTCCACTTCCGGCAGGCGAGGAAGTCGTCCCAGGGAGCCAGGACCTCGCCCAGCTTTTTGGCGTGCGATTCGACACCATGCTCGAGCTTCGTATCTGGTTCAGCCACGTAGGCCAGAGAGAGACACAGATCTCGCGCCTGCTGCTCGATGACGTTCAGTTCTGTGGTCTCCTCGTCGTTCCTGGAACACGGAAGACGCGAACGCAAGTACATGAAGTCAGCATGGTACCTTAAGAGGAAGGCATTTGGGAAGTACCTAATACGCTGATGCGCGATAAGTGCGCAGTGAAAGAGATATGACAGATTGCAACTGGAAACAACGCTATAGTTCTACAAGTCTATGGATTTGGTTGCTTTAGTCACTTACAGCAAACATGGGATAAATTGACAAAGCTAAATATTAGTTTGTAAGTGCTGTTCACTATTGAGACTGAAAAGGAAGGCCTCCCGGCGCCCATTCCTACCTTGTCTGAAGCTATATTTCTCTCATATCTATGAATATAAATTACGCAGAGCCAAAATTTGTTGCGGAATGAGCATTAATTACTTTATTATATAGTCCGGTATAGCCAGTTACTCGTAAAGGCACGTGTATACGTCTGTGTATAGTAAACGAGGTCGTAAACGAGGTCGTACATGGAAAGAAAGGCCAGGTTCATAAAAAAAACATACGCTGCGGGAAGGACCATAACACGACCCCTAGATTTTAGATTTGTTGGCAGCCTTGGCCCTCATTTTACAGAGAGAATTCAAAGCCGCGCAACAACTCAAGTCGGATGCCGAAAATGAGGGCTGGCGTGCTAAGTCCGCTTCATCCAACATGATACCGTAGAACCCGTGCACGGGCAGTGAACTGTGGGCTGAGGGTATGGAAGTGTTGCGTGAATTTCAATTCCGCTATTCATAACTGAAATTGTCAACGTTCGGCATGGTTACACTTTTATTAATCATTGGTACAGCATAAACTTGGGTTTCTCGTAGTACTGACACTTACCACTCGCTAAGGTTCAGTTTCTGCATCTAAGACACACGCACCAAAAAGGTTCAGTTATCAATATGGTGAATAATTTAGTAGCACTTAGCGCTAAATCCGTGTCACTCCTTTGTTTATGTAAACCCTTCCCTGCACAGAAAATAGAAGCCTACCGCTCTGGCTTAGTGCACCCGACGCGAGCGCTCACTTCCCTTACATGTTCAATACCCTGACGTCACCGTCTTTGGGGTTTCTACGTACCCAGAGCCGGCACAACATGACAATTCATTTTTGCTTGATTCTGTTCTTATTATCTAGCGCTCGCAATCGTTCGAAACGGGTGATTAACTAGACGGAGCGCCGCTCTTATCACCTACGAAGCGTCGAAAAGGAAAATGATTGCAACGGAACCATTACATGCATTATTCCCGCTAAGCCTTCTCTCAATACTGTTGACTGCTGAGGATTTGCAAGTAAATTGATTTCGGATATTTAAGCGCTGCTAAGAAAGCATCGAAGCTTCGTGTTTTCTTCATACTCGCCAAACAGTGCCTATCGGGTTTAGTGAGCAACACTGAACGAACACGGCAAGCCCTAGCCTGAAGCCAACGTTCCGAAAAAGTTACTTTTCTTCATGGCAACTACTACTTCCATATCTGCAACGACATCAAAGCATCAAGGAGTTTTTGCCCTGACTACGCATTCTAGCCTGTGACCGCGTTGTCTCCAGGTGGAGGCTTCGCTTATTCGGTCACTGTTCATCAGTTAAACTTGGCATTTTCTTGTGAGCGTGTTTTGTTTGAACTTCATCACATTCAGCATACCACTTTAGACGATGCATCGTCAACCGAGGGTATGCCATTAACGTACCGAGCCACCAAGTCGTGCTTTCTTCCCAGGTAGCGGAGTATGGCCAAGCTCTGGGTCAGCCTGACGTCGTCGTCGACGTAGTACGGAAGGTTGGGGAACGTCAGGCCCAGCGTGGACCTCTCCTCGTGCCACTTGTCGTACTCGGGAGGAGGGCCGACCTTGAACCGCTTGTCTTCAAACTGGACTCCTTTGTAGACTAGAAGGTTGCGGATGGGTTGTCCCAGGGATCTCACATCCCAGTAGCAGAGTACGGGAACCATCACTGCTGGCCAACGACGACAAAGTTAATAGCCTGCGTGAGAGTAAATTTCCTTCTAAATACACAAACATCGTAAAATACTTTCACATTGGACACGTTGCCGCAGGTTCCGAAGGCCCTGGCACTTACGGCTGCAGGAGCGTTGGAAAGGACTGTCGTTTTGACATTGACCTACCATAAAGCGTCTCTTCGTCTTCCTTAGTCACTCTGCACACAAGAGCGGGATTTCACGCAAGAGGTAACGCTTTATAGACATACGTGTAACACCACGTGCCACACTGTAATTTTCTTTGAGAGAGACTATCCAGTTAGCGTCTCCCGCGTCATTTAAACACTTCCCCTTTACGCTGCGCGCAGACAGAGTTGTTATCGCTGCAAGGGTCTTATCCATGGAAAGAGAGACGCAAATAACACTTGATTTTGTTTCGTCTGGACACAAAGCACTCGGGTCATGTACCCTGCGCGACATTTACTCTTCGAGTTTTTATGGCACTGATACGGCGAATATGGCCAAGGAGGGAGGAAGCGCTCCAATTTTTTTGTTGTGCTTGACAATCTGCGAGTACGTTTGCCCGACGTCCAGTCTAAACTCGTGGTGCTGGTCAACTCAGCCGCACAATCTTTCTCCGAGCGCCCACTTCAGCCCGACCAGATGCTCTTGCCAGGGTTAGGGCATGTCTTTGGCGTTTTCGGTGTGTGTCTTGAGTATTGGGGTCGCAGAAGTGTCTCGTAGGCGAAGAGGATGCAAAGGTCATAGGTTTGCTGCTCGATAACATCGAGAAAGTAACACACATTCTGAACTGAGCTATGATTTCAGTGCCAAATTAGCATGTTACGTGTAGAATCACTAGTACAATGCAGTATAATAGAACTTGGAGCCACTGACGGATCGAGAGAGAGTGGACTCTCCCTCACCCCACCATACTCCGAGACACACCGGCATATCAGCGCTAACAATATTAAGTGTGCCACGACCCCCCCCCCTACACACGCACACACTATCCCCCCCTCCATTTGCCGTTCCCTTGAATGAGGCTTACCCCCTCCCACCGCGGTGGCTTAGCGGCTATTATTATTATTATTATTATTATTATTATTATTATTATTATTATTATTATTATTTGTTTTGGAAACATATATACACATGGCAGGAAAGGGAACACAAGAACACAAAACTTGGGATGCGGTCCTTCCCTACGTAACGTTCGCGTACAGCACGGCAGTGCAAGAAACAACGCAGATCACGCCTTTCAAGCTGGTTTATGGAAGGAGCCCGACGACGACTCTCGACGTCATGCTGCCGCATGCTTTACCGACGAAGAGAACCTCGACGTCGCCGCGTATCAGCAGCGCGCCGAAGAAGCACAACTCGCGCGCCTGCGCGTCAAGCACCAGCAAAGAACGTACAGCCTGCACTACAATCTTCGACGACGCTACACGTGGAATACCAGCGCGTTAACGGTGTTCGTGTTTGCACCCCGACACGCCAACGAGGACTTAGTGAGAAACTTTTGCGACGCTATTTCGGAGCCTACAAGATCATCTGGCGTATTGCTGCACTGGATTATGAGGTCGTGCCAGACGGCACTTCGCAACCACAGCGGCGCCGCGCACGACCTGATGTTGTCCATGCGGTGCTTCTTAAGCCTTTCAACGTTCGCTGACGGAACTTCGGGACTTTGTTTCTTTGTTGCTTTCTTTTCTTTACTGCTGGTGCTTTTGTCTTTCACTTTTGTGTTTGTTTGCGGCATCCGGACGATGCTTTTTAAGAGGGTGGCATTGACACGCGTACTTATTTATCTTTTTCCGGTGACTGCTTTTCACCGACTATCAAATGTTAAACGTTATCGCTCGCGCCTACATGTATCGGTAGTTTCTCAAACGTTATCAAGATGGTTCTAACCGGTGTCATCGAATCTTGTGTAACCTGGTCGTATGCGCTACGCCAATTGTGTAATAGATTGTTTAAGGCACGCGGGCTCCAGCGATTATGCTGGAACCTTCGGCGGGTCATGTATAAAAGCCGATGTACTTCTGCAGCTGATAAGATTTCGACGATCGCCGAGTGTGCTCGCCGCTATAGTTGTGCTTTGAGCGGCACTTGTTTTGCTGGGCACCAATAAAGATTTCGTGCTTTAATTATCGCTACTGTGTTCTTCGCCCTCACTACAGCGTCACAATATAATGCAATGCAATACCAAATACAACACATGTATTCGTATAATTGTTTCAAGGAGATGGTGCGAGATGACATTATAAACGTTACAAAAATAAGGCATGATGTAATAGAGCTCTTATAAATGTTGAACCATAAAAATAAGGCGTGAAGTAATACAGCTCTAATAAATGTTGGACCAATGAGAAAGAAATCTACGTTGAACAGGTGCTTTAATGTATTAACAAATTACTTGTGATCGCGCACAGTTACAACATCGCTTGGCAGTTCCTTCCAATGATAAAACGCGAGAAACAATGGTTAGTTACGAAGCAATTTAATACGCGCATACATGCGATGTATTCTACGAGTATATGCGTGATCCAGGTGTGGAAAAATATGAGATGGGCTAGCTTGATCTGCGAATGTAAGAATGACGAATCACTGAAATCACCTAAAACCTTTAAGCGCACAACCACACAAGGACGGTGAAACAAGACAGGAGACACACGATCGCTAATTTGCAACACTTTATTGAGACGCAGAAAGTGGAATATAAAGGCGTGTCGTGGCTCTGCATCACGCAAACTCAGCCACCAAACCAATCAGTGACGACGCAATTGAATGTTGTAATTCCTTCGAAGATAAGCAATCGACGGCTTAGACGCACAGTTATTCCCTAAACTATCAATCATCTCTGCCTCGAATACTTCACGGCATTCGTGAAATCATCAAATAAATGCGTCAAAGTTGCGCGATACCATTACGAAGCGCTGCAGACTCCGTTAGAAGGAATTCGGTGTTGTAAATTTACACTTTCTCTATTCTATAATGAGTAGCCACAGCTATAGAATAAATGAATATCGGTTTAGTGTATACAGCCAAACGTATTAAGTGCCTTTTAACGAAGGTAATCGAATCTCCGGCTGGAAGAGCATGCACAAGTTTATTCACTGCAGTCGCTACGAGGGAAGAAAAATCGGTTCTCTAGGCATTGCTTACGGAACGTGCAGGCACGTCGAACATCCCGCGAAACGTGGTAATGTGTTCACCAAAGCCTGCATGCGCAGCAATAGTAAACACCTTGAAGTGAAATGAAGCCAAGTGCGCAGGGGTTCTTTTTTTTTTGTTTGCTTGCCACCGCTGGAGATAACTGGATAAAACAAGTAGCGCACACAGAGGTCAACACCACTACTGCAGGGGATATAACGCGCAGCCGTACAGCGAGGCGGCTTCACTTTCTGTATCCCCAAGACCTCCGGGGACACGTGATGGGCCACTTCTTGTACTTTCCCGACGCGAAGTGCTCCTTCACGTTGGGCAGCTCTTCGAATCTCCTCAGGTAGTCGACGAGTGGCGGGTACTTGGGCAGTGCTTCGGGCTTGAACTCGCGGTGCCAGTCGAGTCCTTCGTAGAGCACGAAGTCGACGTACGTCAGCCTGTCTCCCAGGGCCCATTTGCGGGACGCCAGGAGCCTGGACCACGGCTCGAGCATGTCCTTGACGTTCTCGGCGTACGACTTGAGGCCCTCACGGTAGCGAGGCTGGGGCACCGCCTCATAGGCCAATATGAGAACCAGGTCCCTGGCCTGCTGCTCGAGGACGTCAAGTTCGACCAACTCCTTGTCGTTCCTGCGGTCCAGATGACCCGAGGAGAGAGAGAGAGGGACAAGATGCCAAAGAGCAATGGGACATGCAGAAATACGTGTTGAAAAGCATACCTGTGCTTTCATTTCCTTTTCATTAAGTGCTCATTATATCGTGGCAAAATTAGCGTGCTGCATACGTTACGTAACAATGACACCTCTACGTATTTCCCTGCACGCTAAACCCCTGTGAAATATACTCGTATACCTGCTTGTATGCTAGAAATAATTAGTGCATGGCATCTATCTATCTATCTATCTATCTATCTATCTATCTATCTATCTATCTATCTATCTATCTATCTATCTATCTATCTATCTATCTATCTATCTATCTATCTATCTATCTATCTATCTATCTATCTATCTATCTATCTATCTATCTATCTATCTATCTATCTATCGCTAACACGGTAAGATACCCTGGGAATGTAAGGTCTTTATTAGTCCAAGGGAAGAGAGCAAATTCAAAGCGAAAATGTTAATTTCGTAATTTCCGTGTTTTAAAGCTATTTATTACGAAAATTACCGCTCCGCTGCGCTCATATGCTTTGGCTGTAGAGTCGCTGGTCACCGTGTATATCACTTTACGTTTGTATTGATAGCAAGCAGTAGCAGATGAAAGCCACCAGAGCGTGGTTGCACTGAAGACAACTAGGAAGACACACTTGTGCCGATCGCTAATTGATCGGGATCTTGGTCGCGCTTTGCAAAACATTGTAAATATAACTTGTAAATATGATTTTTCTTGTTGGTTACACGTAACATTATTTGCGGAGGTGCTAAGTTACACGCAACAATATTGCCTGTCAATATTTTTACATATCCCGAAATCGTATTATTATTTATTGTCTATTCACACATCGCAGTCTATAACGTTCTTTCTTCGGCCATTCAATATTCAGCTTTCAGAATTTAAAATAAATTTTGCCCATTGCACATCAGTGGTTCGAGCTGGACAAACTTTGATCAGTATGATTTGCCCAGCATAACTTCTGCTATATTCCTGCACGACTGACAGTTGTGGGCAGAGGAGACTAACTGCGTCCCGTTAAGAGCGTTGAAAACTGAACGCTTCCAAGAAGACTGCTTACTGTGGTTGACGACATTGTCAACAGTGGGACGACACATATACGCCCAAAATGCAAAGAAAGCGATTCGTCGCTCTACTGACGACGCGAAGCTTTGAGTGCTCGCTTGTGTCTTGTTGCGCGGTCCTTTCTCCATTTGTTTAGGCTGCTTCAGGTTGTCGTATTCAAACCTATCGCGCAGAATGCATCTACATGTTGTTTTTATTACGTATTAGTCGCTGTTGGTTGCGACTTGGGCGAAATAGGAAATATAAAGTCATTCCGCCACCGCTATTCTTATCGTATCTCACTTATCAACAGCCCTAAACAGGTCTTTTGGGTGTTCGAGTTCTTTCTGGCCACACTAAGTACGTTTTTCAAATGTACTTGACAAAGAAAGACGTACACCGACCAAGTAAAGCTTATTAAAGGACAAGACGTCTCGGCTTCCATACGGAAGCCTTGTTCACAATGGGGCGGAAGTGCCTGGTTAAATAGGATTTAGCATGTGGCGCAAGCACCGCGCGTAAGACGAGGGGAGGGTTCCTTCGTTTCGATTTCAACGTTTTCAGAAAGAGTACCCACACTGGACGGTACCTGAATTTCTCGTCTGTACACCCTGACGCTCACAAGAGGTCAGTAGTTGCCTCCCTGTTGGGCCGTGCGAGCCGAATTTGCACGAAACCTGAAGACTTAAATTCCGACGCGCAGACGACTTGAAAAGATATTTCGACGAGCGGTTGCCCCCTCCTGCGTTCATGAATGCTGTGGAGCAACGTTTGTTCAAACCCTTCCAAGCTGGCAGTGGCCGTCCGAAGAAACGCGCTTCCATTCCCTACGTGCCCGGGATAAGCGAGACCTTATCACGCGTGCTGCGTACATACGACGTGGAGGTGGCTCACGTTCCTCTGCGCAAACTGAGGCACGCACTCGTTAGTGGGAAGGACAAGCTGCCGAAGGAAGCCTTTCCTTACGTTCTTTACAAGATCCTCTATGCGGATTGTGATTTCGTCTACATAGGGGAGACGGGCAACTTTGTATATATATATATATATATAGCGGCTGCGCCAGCATCAAAACGATGTGGATAAGAGTGACTTCAAATGTTTTGGCAGAGCACGCAGCAATGACTACGCACAATATTGACTGGATGAAATGTAGTCTAATTGGCCGGGAAAGAAACTGGTAGTCACGTCTGTACATGGAGTCTCTCGAGAGACAATCTACATAACGCACTCTCAATCGAAATGAAGGAACCCTCCCTCCGTCTTACGCGCGGTGCTTGCGCCACATGCTAAAACCTATTTAAACAGACGCTTCAACCTTTTTAGCCCCATTGTGAACGAGGCTTCCGTATGGAAGCCGAAACGCCTTGTCTTTTAAGTCAGTTTTACTTGGTCGGTGTACGTCTTTCTTTGTCATGTCTCATCCCGACCAGACGGGCTTCCGTCGAACACTCGATTATATCAATTGTACTTAGCACTGTTGTTTCATTGCGAGTTTTATATGACACGTGGAATTTCAGAGACGAAACTTCTCTGTCTTGTTGGCTGGGAGGCGATGCCAGCAGAGGTACGCTTAATCGCAGAATGTGTGTGTTCTCTTTTTTTTCTTTTCGTGCCTTCCACGATTTTTTCTTGGGTTGAAAGATTAATGATTTTTGAATAAAGTCTTAAACTTGGCAAATTTCCTCAACACTGCTAGTGTATGGGCTCGTTCAATCGATCGGTCCCTCACTTTGCGGCCAGGCCGTGCTTTCTGCCGAGGTAGCACAGTATGGCCAAGGTTTGGGTCAGCTTGACATCCTCGTCGATGTAGTAGGGCAGATTGGGGAACCGGAGTCCCAGCGTGAACTTCTCCTCGAGCCATTCCTCGTGGCCGTATCCTGGCGCCGGACCGAACTTGTAGCGCCTGTCCACGAAATCGACTCCCTTGTAGACAAGAAGGTTTCGGATGGGCTGCGCCAATCCGCGCGTGTCCCAGTAGCCAAGCACAGGTGCCATGATTTCTCCCTTTAGCTTAAAAGAAGGAACAAGAAAGACAGTATTGGAATGGAAGACGTTTAATTAATGCATGTTGTACTCGGAACTTTCAAGTAGCATACGAGGGTTTGTTGGTCAGCTGCTTGGGCCTAAGTCCACGTGATACGCGACACCTGCGGCTGATAGAATGATTCCCATTCGCCTCCTTGGCCACGGGTCGCGCTGGGTAACACTCCCGGTAGTGGATCTAGTAAACATTCACAAATTACCAAAAATGTGGGAGGGGGTGCGAGGGGGGGCGGTTGTGAAGCCGCCATCGTAGCTGAATTGGTAAAGCCTCGCAGGCGTAATTCGGAAGTTGTGGGTTCGGCTCAAACCGGTGGCGAGCTGTCTCTCCGCCTACTTTCACTCGTATTTTCCTTATTATTTCTACCTTTCATTAAAAACAGGAGTCGATTCCCCCTATGCTCTCCTTCGCTTCATTATCTGTTGCGTTCACATTGGTAGGACTAGCAAAAGTAGAGCTCCCCTGTTCCCGCTCTTTCCGTTCTGAACTCGGTTCGTTAGGTAATTCGCTGAAGCGATTTAAATGTTAATAATTGCTTGTTCTTGTTCTCAATCTCAGTTTGCCGGTTTAGACTTTTTTAGTCCTTTCCAGTGTACTTTGCTTTAGTACTTTGTCTATTCCACGTTGTTTTCGTTTTCGTTTTCAATGAATATATGGCGCCCCAATAAGAAGGCGTCGTTTCTAGAGCGTACCGGGGGCTGCACTGGGCATCTCTCTAGCTTACAAACCGCAAGCTGAATATAGTAGGAAGTAGTTACAGTGATTGCACCTAGTCCTTCGGTAATTTTTATATGTATTGCTGTCTATACTCTCAAGGCTAGTACGTCACTATAGAGAGAAGTGACGAAATGGCTTGAAACAGCTGTGGCAAAATTTGTTCAAATTTGTACTGTCGGTGATAAAGAAGCGACGGAGTTAGGGAGGTGACCTCATTCTGCGTGCCGGAGGGCGCGGGATGAATGAGTTGAGGTAAGTGTTCTGACTAGCTAAGTGAACGGCAAGTGAACGCGGGACTAAATACAATATGCACGAAGTGAGATTTGCTGCCTGATCAAAGGCTGTGTCAGTGTAACATATATTATGGAATATGCCTAGAGGGACAGCTCTTGCGCCGTAATGCAAGATCAGTTAAACCTGGGTTGAGTTTCATAGATTCGACGTTAGCGTGACGAGCATAATTGGACAAAATGAAACGGGCGGTGCGGTACTGGTTGGACTCAAGAATGTTCATTAAGAAGCATGCCCGAAGTCACACAGGGAACATGCATGTTCAAGCTTAGGCCGGGGTAGTGCTTGATGTGAGGATAATTTCATCGGATAGTGGCGGATGGGAAATTGTGTCGTGAGAACCCCAGAATGCATGTAGAATTCTTAGAGAAGTGCTCCATATGCAAATTGCAAAAATAGTTTTTATATTATGGGATTTTATATCTTAATGGTGCAGAACTGAGAACGTATAGTCCTATACTAGGATTGGTTGCATGGTGAAAGACATAAGCTGCTTTTGCATTCACGTTGAACTTTACTAGCCAATCAGAGCATTAAGAACGTTGTCGTCTCTTTCGCCGACCTTTGTCCAAGTGTGCGCTTTCAAATGTCATGGGTCAAACGTCATTAAGAAGAGATGGCATCAAGATATTCCTGCAGTATTACATTGTCTGAAGAGCTAGTGATAGATTTGATAAGCAACACAGTCGTCAGCAAATAGTTTGATGCTGTATCTAATTTTAGTAGGGACGTCGTTAACATAGATTGCTAACGATAATTTATTTATTCATACTGTCAGCACAAGCCAAGACAGGAGTTGCGGTTACATTGCTGTCACCAAACCAGATATAGTAGATGTTTAAACAATTCAATACAAAGCAATCAGCAATGGCCCTAGAACAGAATTCTGCGGTACACCAAAGGCCACAGGAGCAATTCTGAAACCACCATATCGACATTATGGTTGCTTACTTTACAAAAAGTAATGCCTGCGAGGTAAAATCAAAAGCTTTCGCAAAATCTTATAAAATGCAGTCTATAATAAGTCGGGCGTCAATGGGCTGAAACAAACTACTAGCAAAAGGCAAGAGCTATGACTTTCACAAGATGAAAGCTTCCTAAAGCTTTGTTGACAGCAGGTGAAAAACGAAGCAAACTCAGGCTCGACAAACTATGAGTATATAAAGTGGCCATTGTATATTTTATGCTTATGTAATTGTTTTACAATACAGATATTACGCTAATTATAATTGTGTACATAATAGATAAGTGCCTAATATATATATATATATATATATATATACCATGTAGCACAAAAAGAGGACCATTGAGATTAGTCAGCGCCAACTCAATGGAGCAGTAACGGTGAAACGCTGCGATTGCCGTAGCAAAAATTGCACATGCTGGTATCCGTCAGACTGCGCTTAAACAATAAATTCTTCGACGTAGCACTAACCAGCAATTTAAGTTATCATTTCTGTTGAAAAGCATTAGGTGTACTGATAGAAATACTAGATGTGCTATCACAAAACGGTTTCGGCTGACAAAGCATAGTGGTAATTGACGCCTTCTAAAATATACGTTGGTCCATCAATAAACCTGTGGCTGCGGCAGACGATTAAATGGAGTGATGAAACTTAAAATATGCAGTCATCGAATGGGTTCGGCGGACACAGGACAGTGGCAACTGAAGTTCTCTAAGACATACATTACTCCATCAGATGTAATCAGGTGCCATTAGGTGGAGTGACAAAAATGGCAAACATGCGATCATAAGATGGGCTCGGCTGACAAAGGACCCGTGATAACTGCCCCTAAGAGAATACCTTGCATCTTAGTGGGAAAGCAATTTCAATGATGGTGATGGATATACAGACGAAGACAGAAACGAATGTGACAGAAACACTAAGCACCCTAATGAGATGCGAACTAAAGCCGTTCCGCTTACTCACCAAGCTGATAAAGCCCTTTCTGTGGGACCTTAGTGTCTGTGGCCCAGAAGAACTCTACGGTGAAAGGTCAGGATGAGCTGAAACCTCACCGTGGGCTCTGAGAGGGGCGTAATTGTCACCTCGGAGTCCCGTGCGCCCGCAGTAAGCCCAGCCGCGATGTTTCTTTATGGCTCGTTAACGCCGCTGCTGTCTCCACGTAGCGACGAAAGCCCACACAAAAGCAGGTTGTACCTAAAATTTCCGTGCCGTAATCTCGGAGAAGAGAGGCGTCCGCAGGTCAGCGTTCCCGCGCCGCATGGATATCAGGGTCGGACGATAACCCGCACTAAAGCCGCATGTCCCCGAGTGCTCGTATCTCGCTGCGTGCTGAGGGATGCTTGTCGCGTTAGTGTATATACTAAAAGTGAAAGATTAGTCTTAACAATCAGTAACGATTGTTTAGTATTACTGAGGCTAAGCAAAATACTTGTGCTCATGCTTATAACATCGATTTCGACGGGTTTGTTAGTAGCGTCGTGATGAAAGAAATCCTAAGTGTGTCCATGCAATCAACAATTGCATTCCCTTCCGCCCCGTTTATTAATTTTTTTTCAGTGCATTGACCATTTCACATAGCAGCTGGTCTCATTCTCAGATATATTCCGTCGGAGATTCCTAAAGATTTCCTGTACAGAAGAACCAAGGTGAAATATATTAAATGCCTTCAGAGGTTACTTAGCTGCTAGTTACCACCATTGTTTGTTCCACAAGCATTGAGGGGTCGGGGTACCACTGAGGGGTAGGGGGTGGCACTGGCATGTCAGGGACCGGTGATCGCTGGTCTGCGATTTATCAGGCTTTTTAATCATATTTAAGCAGCATGCCAGAAAAGCAAACAGCGACGATCAGCAATCGTTTTCTACCGCTATACCGTGGTTCTGTCCCATCTTCAAGGGGTGTACGGTAGCGCGATTAAGAGACGGGACAAAAGAAGACACAGAGGGACACACACAGCGCTGTGTCCCATCTTTGTGTAAACTGCAAAGGACAATTTCGAAACAAGAAAAATTGCAGAACGAGTAGATGACAAAAAAACCAAGTATAAAAAATTACGTAGAGCATTGAATGAAAGATATGCAGACCCAACGCACATGTTAGAACGTGTGATGCGCTTGAGTGACTTACGACTAAAGTCGATGAGTACAGGTTTGCTTACCTTCCTCACATATGCAACGTGAAATCTCATGCAGCCCTCATGCTAAGCCATTCTTTATTATTATTCCACTTAATTATCCCTCAACTTTCGTGTCTTTGCATTACACCGCTCACACGCTATGCCGAAATGCGAACAACAAATCAGGTGCTCTCACACTGTGGAACGTCTGGGCATCGATGTCACGAGTTTACGAAGGCGATGTATGACGCCTGTGGATTGAATAATTGCCATGACAGGTGTATGCGCGCAGAAGTACGACACGCGTATCTAATTACATTAAGTATTTGTTGAAGGAGGAGGAGGAGGAGGAGGAGGAAAAAACCTTATTCTTGTCCTGTACAAGGTGTTGCCACCCGCCTGGCTAGTCCCATGTTGGGACCGGGAGGTCAAGCCTCCTAGCCCTATCACGGGCGTACTGGACAGCCAGGAATTGAGGGATATGATCTGGAGATCTTATCATTCCTAAAAACCGATTCCGGGAAATGCCAGGGCCGAGCGACCCACACTCCCAGAGCATATGTTCAAGCGTGCATATCATAGAACGCTTGTACCTTTGTCTCGCTTTGTTTATTTCCAAAATCTGGGAGCTGCCGCTCCCGTGTTGTGGCTATGGACGAAGAAGCCCTCGAAGACCTTCCTGGAGCCAAGCCATCACGTGCGGTCGCGTCCAGGAAACGCGGAAATGCGTCAAGTGACACGGCCAGCGAGGCAACCGAGTTGTACTCGGACAGCGTCGACTCGTCGGACGACGGTTTCACGCGTGTCATGAGCCGAACCACAAAAAGAAGACTACTGCGGAGGTCATCGTCGCCAAGTGTCTCTACCGTGAAGACAACATCACAGCGCTGGCCGCACACTATGCTCTTCATGCCTGTGGACCCAGTGTCAAATCTGCGACTCCTAAACAGGCAAGTCCTTTCTGCGTTTCTTGAGGGAGTCGCGCCAAATGAGATAAAGGACGTGAGAATAAACGCACGGAAGAATGTCCTTGCAGTAGATGTTCTACACCGTAGTGCACTGCAAAACCTGCGGCACGTAACGGAGATCGACAAAGTACAGGTGCGATCCATGATACCTACTGGCTGCAATGGGACTATCGGCGTCATCTATGATGTTGATATTTCTATACCAACCGACGACTTACCAATATTAATAAAGCCAACTACAGAAGGCACTCTTATCACGCACATCACAAGACTTGGCAACACCCGTTGCCTGAAGCTGTGGTTTGATGGAGACAGCCTTCCCTCACATGTCAAAGTTGGCCACGTCCGCCATCCAGTCCGCCCATACATACCGAAGCCCCTGCAATGCTACAAATGCTGCAAGATGGGACACGTAAAAGGTGTCTGTAGGAATAACCTCGTGTGCCCACGGTGTGCCGAATCCCATTCAGCAGATGCCTGCCGCGCAACTGTGTTAAAGTGCCCTAACTGCCATGGTACTCATGAGGCCTCATCCAATGATTGCCCGCGGGTGAGGAACGAGCGAGCAGTACTCAAACGTATGGTACGGGACCATTCAACACACAAAGAGGCTGCCGCTACTCTCAGGCGACGACGACATCGGCCCCGAAGAGCAGCACGAAGAGTTACGTCTACTGAAAGATATACGCCATCTTCCGGCAAAGCGGCTACCGTATCAACGCCGACTTCCACAAAAACAGATACTGCGAAAACGAAGACTGCGGCAACACGCTCACCTCCTGAAGAGTGGCCTACACTTCCAAGAGCACAACCTGCCTCGGAGTCCCACCAAAGTGCGCCGCCCACAATGACCTCACGAACCGCGGATGGGACGACGACTGAGGATCGCCAAGTCATAGTGATGCTGAAGTCACTTATGGACGCCATGCGCATTCTACTGAGCAGCATGAAAACCCCGTCGGCACAGAGCGCACTGCAGGTGCTGGACACCTTGAGTCCGGTGCTTGCGGCTCTAGGGTAAAACCATGGCACGAGAGATGCCGTCGTTTCAAAAGGAAGTCAAGAATGCATCTGTCCTTCAGTGGAACGCCAGAGGGCTTAAGTCACGCATGTCCGACTTTAGACAGTTTGTCTTTACGCACCAGTTCCCCATTATCGTGATTTGCGAGCCCAACATGTCAGCTCCCATCAGACTGTCCGGGTATGAGTGCTTTATGTCCTCTACCTACGGAGAGTGCAGCAAGGTTGTTGTGTTTATACGCCGTGACTTGACTTATGTACATCACCCAGTGCCTCCTGACGAAGCAAATCAATACGTTTGCTTAACAGTGAAGAAGAAAAAGCTCACGTTTACAATTCTTGGAGCCTATATATCTCCAGCAAGCCGTCTAGATTGTGAGCGCCTACGGGGAATTTTGCCATCGACTCCAGAGCCGTGGGTGCTCACTGGTGACTTTAACGCCCACCATTATCTATGGGGAAGCTCCAAAGTTAACTCTAGAGGCAGAACGTTGGTGTCCTTTGCTTCTGAACTGGAATTTTGCTTGTCGAATGATGGTAGCCCCACTTATCTGCGTGGATCAGCGTATAGCAGCTGCTTGGACCTAACCTTCGTGTCACGGTCGCTTTCGAGAAGAGTGCACTGGTTTTCCGATTTAGAAACACGGGGTAGCGACCACATCCCAACCTATTTGAAGATCGAAGGTTTGACTAGTTCCAAGTCTTCCAGAACCGTCCAGTGCACCGATTGGCCTAAATACAAAATAATAATGGAAGACTGTTGTCGTGACGGCACCTCTTATAACCTACAGGGCGCGATAAAGGATGCCATACAAACAACCACGCATCTGCTTTCGAGGAGTTCTTCACGCACCGATTTCGACATTGAACTAGCAAAACTTCGCGCCATTCGCCGTCGTGCGGAGCGCAGATATAGACGCACGAAGTCAAATCATGATTTGAGATTGGCTAGACGAACACAAAAGAAAATTCAGCGTCACATGAACAAGCTGGCTTCGCGACAATGGGCATCCTTTTGCGAGTCCCTGGATCCGCGAAAACCTTTGTCGCTTATATGGAGGACTGTTCGTGGCCTTCGCACAACCTCTGGTCAGCGCCACCCGTTTAAATCTTTGGCACTTTATCTACAATGTAGAGATATTGACGTCGCTGAATCTTTCTGCAGAAAGATTGCTGGCGAGGCAAATTCCGATGGAAGGGGTACGGGAACGCTCGACGACCCACTGTTCTCACGCGATCCCCGCATGGAATGCCCTTTTTCTATGGAAGAACTGGAAGCTGCGCTGGCTTTGTGCAGGCGTTCTTCAGCGCCAGGACCTGACGGCATTACATACCGTGCCCTGTGTAACCTAGGAGACCAAGCTCGGAAAGCACTCTTGCTCCTATACAACGACTCCTGGCAGACGGGTACGGTTCCGCAAGAGTGGAAGTCAACTCGCCTCATTCCGCTTCTCAAAGCTGGCAAGTCGCCTTTGGACATTTCCTCATACCGTCCGATCGCACTTGCCAGCTGTGTCGGAAAAACTATGGAAAGAATGGTTTTAACACGTCTGGAATGGTACTTAGAGTACTATGAAATCTATCCACAAGCTATGGCCGGATTCAGACGGGGCCGTTCGTCAACAGACAGCGTTGTTGACTTGATAACATTTGTGCAACACCAAAAGGCCTGTAAGCGACTATCTGCTGCTCTGTTTCTAGACGTTAAAGGAGCTTACGATAATGTCACCCATGAAGCCATCCTTAGCACGTTGGAAGCCGTCGGACTTGGTGGTAAGATGTATATGTGGGTGTGCAACTACTTACAGAGGAGACCATTCTACATGCACACAGAAAATGGCCCGACGTCCGAGCATTACGGTAGCCGAGGAGTCCCTCAAGGAGGAGTGCTTAGCCCGACTCTTTTCAATCTCACCCTCAGTGGATTAGTTTACAACCTGCCAAGCACCGTACGACTTTCCATCTATGCGGACGACATCTGCATTTGGGCATCAGGTGTGACACGACTTCAGCTTCGTGCTCGGCTTCAGAAGGCAGCCACAATGACATCTTGCTACCTTCGTCAACAAGGACTTGAAATTTCATGCGGAAAGTGCGCAATGGTGGCATTCACGAGGAAGCCAATGTCTGGTTACGGCGTATCTATTAACGGACAACTTATACCATACAGCAGAAGCCACAGGTTCTTGGGAGTCGTAATTGACAGAGACCTGTCTTGGACTCCGCACGTCAATTACGTGAAAAAGCGGCTGACTGCTATCTGTCACCTGTTCAGGTTCCTTGCAGGAAAAAGTTGGGAAGCGTCTATACACGCTATGTTACAGTTGTACATGGCGTTGTTCGTTGGATTCCTGCGATACAGCCTGCCTGCAATATCCAACACCTGCAAGACTAACCTGCGTACGATTCAGAGTATTCAAGCCCAAGCCCTTAAGATATGTCTTGGCTTACCACGCAGTGCATCAACGGCTGAAACCATTGCCCTAGCACAGGATTACCCGATCACGACGCACATTGCCGTTGAGACAATGCGTATGCATCTCAGGCATTATGCTAGGACCCCTTCCCACCACTTGGCGAGCCTCACTGCTGCAAGGCCCTGCTCGACATTTAGCGGTATTGTCAGTGCACATCGTGCGTCGTTTACCTCAGGGTACGCACCTCCGGCCAAGCCAGCGTTTCCTCCGTGGTGTTTGAGCCGTCCGCAAGTTGAGATAACGATTCCAGGACTACATAAGAAGACAGATCTACCGGCCCCTGCTCTAAAACAGCTGAGCTTACTTCTTCTGCATGAAAAGTACAGCAACCACGTGCACATCTATACCGACGGATCGACCACGCCGTGCAGTTCTGGTGGTGCCGTGGTTATACCAACGCGAGGAATGACACTGCGGTTCAGGACATCGCATGTCACGACCTCAACGGCGGCAGAACTAACGGCCCTGCGTCGAGCACTGGAATTCATTGATTCGGAAAGACCCAGAAAATGGGCTGTGTTCTGTGATTCAAAACCGGCATTACAGTGCACGCAGTCAGTTCTCCGACACGGATGTCATGACCAATTGACATACGAAGTCGTGAAACTTCACCACGATGTCCAACAAAAGGGCCACGAAGTCGTTTTTCAGTGGGTACCTGGTCACTGTGGAATCAGTGGCAATGAGTCCGCCGATAACGCTGCTCGCACAGCTCATCAAGAAGAGCACAGCATTCCGATTCCGCTTTCGAGGACTGACGCTGCAAGGCAGCTTCGACACCTGGCACGTAGCCTCACAGTGACCGACTGGAACTCGCAAAACTTACGACTTACAGGACTACATCGACTAAACCCCTCCCTGCAGCTCCGACCTCCACCCGGACTTCCTCGACGTGAAGCTACGCTTCTCTGTCGCCTTTGGTTAGGAGTGGCCTTCACAAAGGCATACTCTACATTAATTGGGGTGACTGACAGTGCAGCATGCGAGGTCTGTGGCACCGAAGAAAACATCGACCACCTGCTGTGCCACTGTCCAAGATATGCTCTAGAGCGACAAGAACTTGCCAAAGCTTTCCAAAAACTGGACAATCGGCCGCTTTCTGTGCAGGTGCTGCTGGAACACCGCCCCCATCGCCCATCGGCCCATAAAGCGGTGAAGGCACTTTTGTGTTTCTTAAGGACGACGGGTTTGTGCGACCACCTGTGACTATTAAGGCAATTTCTGTAAAACCGCACGCGTCAGCGAACTTGCCACAATTTCATTCTTTCCTTCCCTCCTCTCTCTCCATGTGATCTTTGCTTTCCCCTTTCCCATTCCCCCGGTGTAGGGTAGCCAACCGGACGTTATTCTGGTTAACCTCCCTGCCTTCTTCTTTTCTCTTTCCTCCTCCTCCTCCTCCTCCTCCTCTCCTTTTTGCATGCTTTGCATATAATATTCATGTCTGCAATGTCATACCATTCCTTTATTTGTGCAGGTGAATAATAAGACTCTGTTTGTAAGTGCCTAAGTGTAACTGCTTGTGCTCTGTTTAGTCTATAGTGAGGGGGTGGAAACTCCCTCCTTCCCATGTAGTAATGTTTTGTAATTTCATTGTATGTAATGAGGGTATCTCTCTGTAAGTTCTCCAATCCAGCAGAATCAAAACCATATGTAGAAGCGGCCCGGTCTGTAAGGTCGCGGGCGACGCTGTTGGCCGATTCATTTGGATTGACAGGAATACCATCAAGTGAACCAAGGTGCGCCGGGAACCAATAAATGAAACGCGTAACATTTGTTTGCCTTTTGTTAATTATTTTCGCAGCCTGTGGGGCAATTTTTCCCCTATTGAAAGCTCTAATAGCTGTTTTCGAGTCGCTAGAAATTTCTGTAAATCTATCGTCTGTTAGTGCCAATGCAATGGCAACTTGTTCAGCGACTTCAGGTTTGCTAGTGTAGACCGTGGCGCAGTTGGAGCAATTGCCCTGATGATCCACTACTGCCGCCGCGAACTTAGTTCGATCGTTGTAAGCAGCCGAATCAACAAAGCAGGCTCCTCTGCCCCCTTTATCCATTTTCTTGATTAACGCCCTGGCTTGCGCAACTCTCCTGTTGATGTGATTCGGGACATCTTGTGCCCCCTGGCACATTCCGATTCTGGAGTACCGGCCAAGAACGGACACACACCCAGTAGCAAATACCAAACGGATAAATAAAAAAAAAAACAAGTAAATCAATTAATCTGTTTTATGTAATGCGCTATTGTCTTAACAGGACAGTGTGCTTCAGAGATACACCTGAGCCGACATTATATGTTCAAAATTTTTGTAGAATATTTTTAGACAATTTTTTTTTACACAGAGCAGATGTGCGCTTACTTGCACTACATTATCGGTCAGCGTACGAGGGTTATACAGGCCTGGTGTATTCAGCTTGCGTATTGCCAGAGCGCGGCCTGTGCACTTACTTTTCTATCGTTTCGTATTTTGTGGGCGCTGTTGTGATCGGCCGCTCACCCTGCGACAACATCGGGTCATGGCTAACGCGATTATGGGGAACGGGCTGACGGCCTCGCCAAATGGTTCTCAAAACGGATGATGTATGGGCAACACGGGAGTGCCTCGGTCAGGAGAGGCTTGGGCAATTAACAAGGGTACGGGGATCACTTGTCAGCCTCACAAATTGGCACGTCCACGCCGGAGAAGCGGTCAGTGCAATAATACGGTCCATCACCTGTCAGTTGCCCAAAATGGCATGTCCACTCCGGGGACGGAGTCAGTGTACGATCGGAGTCAGTGTACCTGTAGCGCACACAAACCTTTCCCGGTTTGTGCCCAGTGATGTGCGTGCGTTTTCGACACAGCTCCCTTCTGAGGGAAAGGGCAACCGACCTCCGAATTGGTGGGACCTGACGTCACCGGTCTCCTGACGCCGGATTGGGGGAAGTGACTGAACAATGACCACGCAGGGCATAAAAGGAGCAACGAACGGCAGGAGTAATCGGCTGCTACAACTTCATCATAAACTTTTTCTGTATTACTTTGAATTTTCTTGCAAATATGTAAATATAAACGTGTTCGTCAAACGCCCTGAATATCAGGCCCAGCCTCCCGTCCTCTTACTCCTCCACGAACAAAGTAGTTTCCACTTCTTGAGAACTCCAGTCGCAACGGCGCCGAATAAATCGCAAGAGAAATAGCATATAGTCTCATTCGCTGGTACTTTTATGAGGCGCGCACGCACACACACACACACACACACACACACACACACACACACACACACACACACACACACACACACACACACACACACACACACACACACACACACACACACACACACACACACACACACACACACACACACACACACACACACACACACACACACACACACACACACACACACACACACACACACACACGCACACGCACGCACGCACGCACACAGGGGATACTGTGCATAAGCCATCGACGATGATGACCAGTGCAAGCGAATAGCCGAAGGCTTTGAGGAAGCTGTTCACTGCGGTAAAGGAGCTTGAAGGCGTATTTTTGTTGCACGTATGTTCGCGTTGTGCTCGTTGTTTCATCGCGCGATTCCGTAGAAGAGCACAGAGCTGTCAACTAAAACTTCCGTCGCGGTATCGTGTAGGTGGCCATGCACACGAGCCGATTCATCACATATGGGCGTTGTCTCCAGTCATACGAGAGCGCTGGCATGGAAGGCGAACTGCGAACCTTCTGGCGCCCCAAATTAGGCGCCCGTGTGGCAGCGCATGCGTCCCAATGGAAGAGCGGTAAGTTTCGGCTACTCGGCGACTCGGTTGCGCGCGAGCACGCGCTCTTTGCATCGGCGCCTTTCTAACGGTGGTGAAAGGGCGACCATCACCGACCTCCAACCATGGACCAAAAGTCTAACGCTGTAGAAATTGCGACCTATATAACGCTATAGCGCATATAAGTAGTGTCACTGATATGCTTATATTTTTAAATCAAAAGCTTTACTGGCCGCGAACTTGCTATTTCGTCGTGGCCGTGCTCCGAGGAGGCACATAACATCACACTGCCTTCCTCGTCACACCGCGTTTCTCGCCGTTGCGCTCGCCTCCGCTCGCTTCGCCAGCTGCGTCGCATGCCTGATAACATGTCGGAGGATTGAAAAAGAGAGCTCGCGTGCGCCGCAACCACAGTTGAGGCGGCAGTATGGACGGCAACAATTCTGATAATCAGGAGGAGGCCTGGAATCGACATCGGAACGGGATGAAGAGGAAACGAATCGCCCAGGAAACAAACCTCCGCCGTGGGAGTGGGCGAGTGCCCGTGCAATGCCGGGCACTCGCCCGGCATTGCACGATCTTCGGGGTCGGCCTACATATTGGGAGTGCTTAACGCCTGCTTCACCTCCGCCGTGGGAGTGCCCGGCATTGCACAATGTTCGGGATCGGCCCACGTATTGGGAGTGCTTAACGCCTGCTTCACCTCCGCCGTGGGAGTGCCCGGCATTGCACAATGTTCGGGATCGGCCCAC
>NC_134570.1:81237456-81257456 GCF_050947875.1 Dermacentor variabilis | reverse complement strand
GAGAGAGAGAGGCTGCTGCTCACCTGCCGGCCAGGCCGTGCTTCCTTCCCAGGTAGCGCAGTATGGCGACGCTCTGGGTGATCTTGACGTCGTCGTCCACGTAGTACGGGATGTTTGGGAAGGGAAAGCCCAGGCTGAACTTCTCCCGCAGCCACTCGTCGCGGCTGTATTCGGGCGGCGGCCCGTGCCGGTAGCGCTTGTCCTCGAACGGGACGCCCTTGTAGACGAGCAGGTTGCGCGCGGGCTGTCCCAGGGAGCGTATGTCCCAGTAGGCGAGCAGGGGCGTCATGCTCGCTTGCTGGGCTTCCGAGAAACGCTGTTGGGTGACGAAGTGTGGTGACGTAAAGCGTTAGGCAAGCTTTTATCATCATCATCAGCATTATTATTATTATTATTATTATTATTATTATTATTATTATTATTTGCTTTGAACTCGTGTATACATTTCATAGTAAAGGGAAAGCGAGGAGCAGGCTGGCGACTGCCACCGGAAGGGGCACAACGCCTGCCTACTCTTCTGAAGCGAGGTGACAGCAACACAGGAATGGAAAATAGGAAGGAGAGGAGGAAAGAGGAAAGAAAGAGCAAGCAGGACAAATCTAAAAAAATAATTTATAACACGTAGACAACAAGAACAATAAAATAATGCAGAAACAATCAGATGCCGATAGCTCTACTGAAAAAAAAAAACTCAATTTCTCATAACTCCCTTATCCAATATCATATGACATAGGGGATAAGCAGGTTTTTATATAAGATTACAAAGTTTCATATCGGTTTATTAGATCTGGGAGTTTTTTGTTAAATGGAGGTTAGACACTCAGGTAAGCAGCAAAGTTGTTTAACAATGAAAGCAGCGTGAAACGCGCAGGACTGAAGGATAAGAAACAGGACACGCGAGCGGCGACTTATAACTGAAGGTTTTATGAAAACCCTCGCCCCGGTGGACCGTTTCTTAGGCGCAAACCCACTCAACGCCACTCCAAGCGCTATTGAAATGTCTGGTAATAAAATACGTCACCCAAGTGCTTAAGGCGACGTAACTAAAGTCAAAGCAAAGGAAGAAAGAACGAAAAATAATACAATTTGCCAAAAATCTTGCTGCGCAAGACAAGTCCTACGTAGGACTCAGAAAAACGACATATTTTTTCGGTCCGAAGACAGAGGAGGCAGGCTAGCCCACATGTTCATTCGACGCGCGTTCAAAAAAGGGCTATTTCTATTTATGCATTACAGCGCAATGAAGTCGTGCGCGTTAGCTAGAGGTTGTTTCTGTACGTACGTTTGGCCCGAGCCGTCGGAGACGACTATCCCACAGAACGTCCGAGAGATAGCGAAAAAAAGCTTTTACTGTTATGCTCTTTCGGATAGGGCCACAGACGCTGACGTGATGTCGTCCACCGGCGGCACAGATACGCTGGGCGTTGAGTGGAGACGAATTCTTTTTACGACCTGCTGTGCTACAGCTGTTCCTCCTCGCGGAAGCGGCGTGAACGGACGATAAGTTGCGCCCCAAATTTTCACGGTATTTTCAGGAGACCAGCCGAGTCCTGCTCCGGTCAGGGAGACTTCCGTATCGATGTCATAGAGCGCAGGGTACGATTGGTGTAATTGTCGCTGACCGGTCTTCAAAAGTATCCTAAAAACACACACCTGTCACTCCCCCGCCCTCTCCACCCTTGCCCCCCTCGTTTTATCTTGTCAGCGAAGCGCCTTGTTGCTTTGTAAGAACAAACGTCTCGTCGTCATCGTTGCTTTCTATTGTTAAAAGAAAACAATGAAATCAGCAGACGTCAACATCACCGTCTGCCGTGAACTCATTTACTGCTGCAGCAGCAGCGCTGTTAAAAACCTGGCGTAGAATTTGACGAAGCTTTTTTTTTTTTCTCCGTAAGTGCTAATCGCCGTTGGCCAACAGACTGCGTTTGTAACACAAGTCCAGCGTTTGAGTATAGGCTGGCATCTGCTTTTATGAGCATATTTTTTTTTCATCGTAATAACTTTTTTTTTTGTCAAGACGGATCCCGCAGTATGCAGTAGGGTTCTCGAGTCAGGCACCGCCATCTTCTCAAGGATTGAGCAATGCATACAAAGTCGTCTTCGCCTGCATGCTACGGTATTCTGCCCACTGCGGCGTCCAACACACCGGCACAGACGCCACCACTCTCAGAGTATATATGCTTGGTGCGTGATATGCCGCCACAAATCGCCAACTACGAACTCTGGGCGATAAAAAATGAAAGTCTTCAGGTTTTACGTGCCAAAACCATGATCTGACCATGAGGCGAGCCGTGCATAGCCGACGATTCCGCATTGCGTTTCGTTGTTCAGCACGAGCTCATGGGTTCGGTCCCGGCCGTGGCATCCGCATTCGGATGAGTGGCGGAATGCGGAAAAAAAAAAGAACGCTCGTGTCCTTAGGTGCACGTTAAATCAAAGAACCCATCAAGATTTAAAAATGAAGCGTTGCATTGAAACCTAACAGAAAGAGTTCATAGCGTTTATTTTTTTTTAATTTTTATACGCAGGAGGTAATCTTCAATTATGGATAGTTTAGCGCGCTATATAAGTTAAGGCATTAGCGCAACTAATTAATTTTACTCTATTTTTGTGTCTGTATGTATTCTCCGTGAACGTAAATACACGTGAACAAGTTGTTTTGATTTTATATGATCTGGAATGGTGCTAGTGCTCTTCGGAATTAAGCGAGGTAAAAAAAAACAGCAATAATTATGCGCATTTGACACGAATAGCAAGCACACAAGCCGTGTCACCACGGGCACCACGCAGCACCGCAAACGTGACCGATTTACTTGGGACAGTCGTCGCACATACACGCCTAGGAGGAAACCTCAACAGTGATACGAGGGCTCTTAAAAAGTTCAGAGAAATTTAAAAAAGGCGGCACTCTTGTTTTTTTTTAAGAAAGAGCGATAGAAGATTCTTTTAATAGAATAAAGCGAATCGAGGTAAACTTGTGCGACTTAGTGAGCGGAAACATTAATGGCAAACATAATTTCATCCAGACTGTGTCATATCTTCCATTTCAGGTCGTGCGCTGCATCACCATTATTTGTTCCTTTGAGCAGAAGCCTCAACAAACACCTCTTGTCGCGGGACAGGGGCAGGCCTCTTATGAATGTGAAGCAAATTATGGGACGGGACAGAGATGTGCCGTATGACGTTCGCGGGAAACACTTTTACAGCGAAGCTGTATACCTCTACCCCCAATGCATTTGTCGCGACCGTGGAGAAAAATAACATCTTTCGTGGGCCGATCGCGGATGGTAGTGCAACCTTAGGCTATAATTGGAGCGATAAGTATGCATATCCTTTCGACTCGCACATACAGTGCGTACCACATAGGTCGTTTCGATAGAGAAAAGCATAAAACACGCCTCGTGTCAACATTATGGATGATAAGGCGGTCGTTAACAATGGGAAGTGCAGAATGATTGAGAGCGACTTCCGCTTGTAACAGGGTATGTGACATCCATACCCACATAAATATTTGGAGGGCACTGAAGCTTCTCCTTTAGGAGCGGAGCGCGATGGCGTTCGAAGGTCCCTGGCTGCTTCTCACGCTTCCCGGCAACGGCAGCTTATGTAACCGTAATGTTTTCCTAGAAACGCTGGCGGCGAAGGCTATGCACGAAGATGGGCTTTCAGGTTCTATTTTTTGTTGTTGTTGCTTCCCTCCTCGGCGGGCGCCGCCGCTGCCGCGGATGTGCAGAGGCGAGCGCCATCTGGATGGTGTTGCAACGAACCGAGCTGGGCGCGCCGCTCCTACTAAGACAGGCGTCAAACGGCAGCTGGAAAAGTGTTTGTGTTTGAGTTTCCGCGCAACAGAATTGTGTTGCCTCGTATGCTCAAATTACAATTCGACGCTATGGTGTCTGGAGGAGGAGGAGGAGGAGGAGGAGGAGGAGGAGGAGGAGGAGGAGGAGGAGGAAGTAAACTTTATTGCTCTAGAAAGAGTAATTCAGCGGTCGGGCCGGATGTCTTCATCTTCTATTGGTTGATGTCGATCTCCGGCCTGCATGGTTGGCGGTTGTGTGTAAGTCATACTGCACGAATTTTGTGGCGCATCTTACTTTGAGAAATTCGATTAGTTCAGTAACGCCTCTGCGCCACGTGGAGGACCTGCGTGGATCGGGATTATTTTTCTCACACGGAGAACGTCGCCGCCGCCGACGCAGGCGCGGACACAAACGCAGGATTATCTGCGACACAGGACCCCCTAACGCTATCGCGTTAAAATATAAACTAAAGCGCAGGTTTGTGACAGCACAGTTCGTAACACAGCAGGTGACTTCACTGCATGCATTGAATTTGTGTTGTGACAGTGCCATGGGAAGGCCACGCGTATTGAGGACTCCTGAAGGGCAGGGTGCATACGAGAAGCGGCGAAGAGAACAGAGACGGCAACGTGAACAATGGCGTCGCGCTTGGGCCAGGTGGGAGCATCGTGTCCAGGACGCTCAGCGCAAGCACCAAGTGCAGCAGGATGATGATGAATGTCGTCAAGTCCAAAAACGTGGCCAATGCGATGAAGCTGCAGTGCAATCAGTCGTTTCAAGGGTGCAAATTCTAAATTTAAGAAGAAATATTTCGACGCAGAATTTGGATTTCGTTGCTCCGTGTGCAATCGACTCTAGTTCCAGGTTACGTGCATTTCGCTTACCTCTGGTCCACTCTTTGTAGCTGCACAAGGTAGCGGCGCAAGCCAAATCGCAGGCCGTTGAAAACGTCTTTGGCTGATAATTATTAAATTGCATGTGAATGACGCCGTGTGAATAATTTCAAGCCACGTCGCAATGGGTAATCGTTCTAGGTGTCCTTTACAGCTTCGCTGACCAACTACCTTCACAGCGTGGCCTGGAGCCCAAGCTTTTTCATGCTATTAGCATTCTTAGAGTACTTGACATGCTGTCTGTCTGTCTGTCTGTCTGTCTGTCTGTCTGTCTGTCTGTCTGTCTGTCTGTCTGTCTGTCTGTCTGTCTGTCTGTCTGTCTGTCTGTCTGTCTGTAAACATTTTCCCCTCTAACTTGGGTCACTGGGTAGTCTATGTTCCAATAGGCCGCCCAATGGACTGCCGTGCCGAGGGAACAGGGCTACAAACCAGCCGTTGGACCATCGTGGATCACTGAGTACGCGGAACGGTGTACTTAAGTCTCGCTCTTCAAAGAGCCTCCTTGACACCGACTTGGAACGCTTGGTACGCGTCAATCGGTTTGTGCAGCCTTGATACCAACTTGCGTCGCTGGGTATGTGTCGATAGGTACGTATACCGATCTTCACTGAATCGTTCTGACGCCAACATGGCTAACCGGCGGAATCGAGCCTGCCTCATGCGCAGACTTTAGGGCGGCACCGCTAGATGGCGCAGCGTGTGCAGAGGGAAGCCCAGTCAGAGAAGCGCATAGCAAAATTAGCTTTGAAGAAAGACTCGGGAACATGGAACAAAATAAATGGGTGGCGCCTAAAGTGCACAAATATTTGCACCTGAAAAGCATGGGCGCAGAACGGAGGAAGACGTCGTGAAACTTGGCAACCAAGTACAGAGTAACTGAAAATGTAAATAGACAACCAGGAGGGATCAGAGGGAAAGTGAAAGAAACAGACAGTGAATGGGAGGCAAAGAACGGAAACAAACAGAAAGGCCATGGATATTTACAATATGAAGACAGAAATTAGAAAGGAAAATCTGTACGATAACACGTAGGGAAGTGCCTTGCTATTTGAGGCTCGAGCTGGTTGCCTGAGGACAAAAAACATACCGGAGCAAATATTCGCAACTAGATTACAGGCATGTGTATGCTGCAGCAAAAATCCGGAGACCACTCAGCACATCCTAACGGAACGCGAAGGGATTCACCCAGTGAGACCCGTAGGCAACGTACACCTTCCAGAAGCGCTTGGATTTAAAGCGAGCAGAAGCATCATCCGGTCAGCAGTCGAGATAAGCAAGAGACGTTCGGAGTGTCGACGTAAAAGAGCAGGGAAGAGATTGCTACGACCAAATCCGTTACAGGCACAGCTAGTGGTACAAGGTAGATATAGAAGTTCCGACGAAGAGGAAAAAGATTAATAGATGTATACAAAAATACCAGAATGAAAAGCATGTATAACATACCTGAGTAACTCAAGCAAGCTGGGCGGCTATTTGTAACCACCCCGATGCAAAGGAGATGCAAATAAGTTATAATCATTACCGATGCGCAAGAGAGGAACCCGGCTATATACGCGTTTCGGTATTGACAATATGGTGTGTCACTGCAGTGGTTCAGTGCTAATCGCATTAACATTGACATTTATTGTGAGATGGATTCTGTCGGAATTTCTTCGACCGCGGTCTTCACGGTTCGCCGCGTCCTTCATTTCCGTTACGCCGACGACGAACGGCCGTCATCGTCAAGCCGTCTACGTTATAGTGCCGTCGTCTTAAGACCACCTATTAATTCTCCACTGCAACCTGGCCACAGAGTGAAGAAAAGCACGATATTGCCGACAACCTCCATTGGGATTTGAGCTCGTGCCCCGGTGGTACTGTGCAATAAGAAGCTGTATTGTATTGTATCGTATTGCATATTATTGCATTGTGTTGAATTGTATCGTATTACATTGCTTTGTATTGTATTATATTCTGTAAACGCACTGTCTTGCACTAAAACTAAGAACGACTTCAAAACGCGATGGAACACGCACCACACTAGCAAACCATTATGTTGCGCAGTATTAGCGCTTGCCAATTCTTGTGGCAATACCTTAGTAACTTGCGATTCGCTGATGATAATGCCTTGCTTAGTAACTCAGGGGACCAACTGCAATGCATGCTCACTGACTTGGAGAGGCAAAGCCGAAGGGTGGGCCTAAAAATTAATCTGCAGAAAACTAAAGTAATGTTTACCAGTCTCGGAAGAGAACAACAGTTTACGATATAGGTAGTGAGGCACTGGAAGTGGTAAGGGAATACATCTACTTAGGACAGGTAGTGACTGCGGATCCGGATCATGAGACTGAAATAATCAGAAGAATAAGAATGGGCTGGGGTGCGTTTGGCAGGCATTCTCAGATCATGAACAGTAGGTTGCCATTATCCCTCAAGAGAAAAGTTTATAACAGCTGTGTCTTACCAGTACTCACGTACGGGGCAGAAACCTGGGGACTTACGAAAAGGGTTCTACTTAAATTGAGGACGACGCAACGAGCTATGGAAAGAAGAATGATAGGCGTAACATTAAGGGATAAGAAAAGAGCTGATTGGGTGAGGGAACAAACGCGAGTTAATGATATCTTAGTTGAAATCAAGAAAAAGAAACGGAGGGGGGGCATGGGCAGGACACGTAATGAGGAGGGAAGATAACCGATGGTCATTAAGAGTTACGGAATGGATTCCAAGGGAAGGGAAGCGTAGCAGAGGGCGGCAGAAAGTTAGGTGGGCGGATGAGATTAAGAAGTTTGCAGGGACAACATGGCCACAATTAGTACAAGACCGGGGTAGTTGGAGAGGTATGGGAGAGGCCTTTGCCCTGCAGTGGGCGTAACCAGGCTTACGATGATGATGATGATGATGATGACGATGATGAATTCTTGTGGCGTCTTTAGCGCGCTACACAGAACCCGAGAGTGGCGGCGTCTGTGCACGTACTTCGGAAGTCATATCAGGCATTGGTGTAGTGGCAGACGAAGACGCCCGACTCGTACACATCGGTGAGGATAAAGTGGCTCTTCAGAAAGCGAGTCCGTGTCAAAGTTTATCTGACAACAGTACGTAATTAAAGATACACTTTCAGAAGCACAAAAAGAAACAGCACAAAATAGGCTAGACGGCGTTTGTGGCCCCTAAATTAGAGAGAGAGAGAAAGAGATTTTATTGACAGGAAAGGCGGAGAGGTCGGTTTCAACTGCTACGCTCTAGTCTGCTACTCTGCACTGGGAAAGAGGGAAGCGGAGCGAAAGTATTGGGATGGATGATGAGGAAGAGAACAGGAGTTAAATGCACCTCGTCTAGTTTGGTGATATGCAGGAACTGAAACAGCGATTTCGTTGTTCGCATTGTAGTTGCAGTATCAGGCCATGCGCCGAGAAGAGCGTGCTGTAAGAGTTGTAGGACGATCTCGCCGCTGGCATCCAGTTGTAAGGGTTGGAGGTCTTAGGGAAGAACTTGGGAGGAACTAGGCGTACAGGATTTATTTACAGATATTTGCATTCAAACAGGGAATACATTCGGCAGTCTAGCGTGGCTCCCAAATGGAGCACGCAAGACGAAGCATACAGCAAACGAGCACCAGCGCACCGCTCACGAGCACACTCTAGCAGCCGACAACAGCTGCTTATAAACACTCTGTCCTCCCTAGATCCCTAGGTGAGGGAAAAATGGCAGTTCACCACCCATTCGTAGCGTCCAACGTCATCGTAGTCGACCCGCCTTTTTGGAGGAGGAGGGCTCACACACACAAGTACGCACTTTGGATTCCCAGAAACAGAGTTGAGCGGGTTCTCGCTGACACGTGTCTTGCACCGAGCAGACTCCTCTTAATCCCCGAGCAGACCTCGCACAGTGTCCATTGTCTGGCGTCTTCAAAGGCCCGTGAGAAGGCACCACAAGGCATCTCCTTCCAGGAATTCCCCCTGCTTCAGTCGAACCGTGAAGGCGTTGGCGATTTCATTAACAATAGTTGGTCCGCCAATCGCGTTTAGTCATAGCGGCGCCGATGGGGTGTTGACTTGGCACCTCGTGGTGCCCACGAAACGAGTCGGTTTAGGAGTTGCAGGTGTTAAAGGTGTTGAAGGCTCCCATGGTCTCTTAGGGGAAGCTCGCGACGCTCGCAGCTGCAGCCGGCTGAGAAAACTTTGTATGTCGGCACCTCTGCAGATCGTTCCTAACAGTGCCCAGACGGGACTTGCTTGTCAACGCTGGCTAGGAAATTGTCCAACGTCCGTCAAAAAAGAATACAAAAGGAAGAGAAAGAAGTTCGCGGTGGCAACATGATGATAGCAGCATGTATGCAATGCCCACATGCACAAAATAAATGCGTGTCCGCTGTGAGAGCCTGCTGTTGTCGCAGTGAATGACTTCGCTGGATTCTGTTGACATTAGATTTTCCAAAAGAAGCTTCGCTTTAATCGGAGCTACTATGTAGGAGAGCTTCCTGTTGCACCAAAGCAGAGGTAAAAGCGAGCAGGAAACGAATGCGAGCGAGCAGCCCAGCCGTCCGTGCAGCTGGCGGCATCAAAGAGAAGCCACGCATACTTTAGTCACTGGTTCGGCTTCTCGCGCGTCCGGGGTTTGTGCAGCTGTTGTGTGCACGTGCGTCTCGCGGGCGTCGAGACCAAGGTTCTTTTTTTGGGTGCCTGCTGCCGCACCGCTGTGTGGCAGACGCTGCAGCAAGTGCGGCTATCGCAAGCGAACTTGCAGTACAATGTTAATGATGCAATTAATTAATTAATTCATTACGTAGTTTTACGTGCCGGAATCGCGATCTGATTACGAATCGTGCCGTATAGTGGGGGTCGCCAGATTTATTTTGGCCGCCTGGGGGTTGTTTAACGTGCACCAAAATGTAAGTATGCGCGAGAGTTATTGCCTTTCGCCTGCGTCAAATGGCGGCCACCGCGACTGGGATCGAACCCACGACCTCGAGCGCATCAGCGCAACGCCATAGCGAGTGGGCTACCGCGGCGGGTGCAGTGTAACGGTGCAGTGAAAGAACACTCCGTGCCGTATAGGTTGCGTGCAATGATCGTCGTTTTGTGGATGATGTCAGGGAATACAAGAAAAAGAGTGAAGCGCCCTTTGATTTTGGAATAGCCGTATAGGAAGCAGGAGCTATAGGCGACTGAAGGATATTTTAAATAGATGATTGGGGCACAATTTCAAAAGAAAACAAGAATTTAAATATAGCAGACATTGAAGGGAAGGCGGGCCGCATACCAAGCAATTAAGAGAAAGTATATAAAAAGAAAATCCCTTAATCAAGAAAGTTAACGCGCGCTTGAGCCACAAGGGGAAAAGAGATAAAGATTCCTTTCTCTTAGGCTACGAGAAGAGAGATATTTATTGATCCACATCACCATCATTATCGTCATCGAGATCATGATCAACAGCAGCAGCATATTTTTTATGTCCACTGCAGGACGCATGCCTCTCCCACCGATCTCCAATTACGCCTGTCTTGCGCTAGCTGTTTTCATTTATTGATAGTAATAAAAAAAGAAAAAAATTATGGTTAGCTGATCAACAGATAGGCAGCATTGGTGAATCTTAGCACATTAGGGAGGAATAAGTAAATTTTGGCGAACACAACATAACCCTACCCGGCCGAAAAGGCGTTTTTGAATTGTTTGCCGGAATCTATTGGACTCAATGAGCAATAATATTTCTAGAATAATGCTCAGGTAGCAGGAACGCCTGCACTGCCATTTCGGACATTGCCTGTGCTACAATAGAGTCGCCTGTGTCAACTTCGGGAAGTTCTGCGCTATTGAAATTCTCGAAATTTCTCAAAGTGTCCGGTTTTGCTTTACTGTCTGCAGTATTTAATTTCTTGCAACATCTAGACAGATACATGCGTTTACTTTTTAGTGTAATGTCGCAGATTCCTTTGGCTGAACGTCTTTTTTTTATTTGTACATTTCAAATTTTACATATTTTGTTTCCTCCTTGCAACCGCTTCCCGGCCAGGACGCCGTAGTGGGTAGTTGTTACTGCTCACGAACAAGGAAACAAGTTAGCAAACTCCCCCGTGCCGTGCAAAGCAAATTACACAATTTCCTGACTTAGCGCCAGATGGCCGGGCTATACTGTCCGAGGCCACTCAAGGAAACTTCGTGCCAGCTGCGACGGCGTTGGCGCTAACGGATGGCGAATGGTTGCCTACCAATGACAGCAAAATTAAACGATTGGGAAAACAGCCTGCTTCAAACGTAAGAAGGCAGCGCACATCTCTCGCTGATCGCCCTTGTTCATCACTGAAGTTCCCCTTTGTAGTTCTGTCGAACGGCAGACGATTAGGTGTCAGTGTTGCTTTGCAGCCTCTTTGTGTAATAATCGGATACTTCGAAAAATGTCCGATTGTAGTCGAAATCATTTTAATACCTCCCAACTTGCTTCTTTTATTCAAAGTAAGTGAAACGTGTTACTCACTAATATGAGTGACCTTAGAATGAGTACATTTCAATATTATGTGCAACGCACCTTACCCCATCTTACTTTTATTTTCATGTTTTATGTCCCTCCGCCCTCTAAACTATCGGTTTCCTTGCCAGTCACGCGTGGTGGATAAGCGTAAGCAAAAATGGGGAAGGGGGGCACCCTGTTTTTGGCTGATCCGCCATTCTGAGTACATGCCAGCGTAGAGTTCCTTATTGTGGTAATATTGAAATTAACCATGTGCGAACACGTGCCGCAGTTATACTGCGGACATTATCATCAATATCATCGCCTGTCTCGGTTGTTGAACTGAAGTATTGCGTTCTTCTCGAAACACTCGCAGAAAGGCGCTGCGAAAGCCAGGACTGCGACCACGGCTATGACCGAGGCTGCCAACACAGGGAGAGGAGCTGCTGCTGACCTGGTCCCGAGGTCCGCGAGGCGTGAGTAACGCTGCTATCCCAGTTGCTCCGGTTTCAAGACCTCGCCCTCAGGCACCGGGGCACAAAGTCCACAAGCCGGGAATACCCGCTTAAACCAGCACACGTGACACATTCTGTCTGTCTGGGCTTGCCGGTACAGCTAATCACGCCATGCCTACCGAGTTGCCCGCTCATCAGAGGCGAAACCAGTGGAATATAAGTGTTGTCGCCCGTCTCACACCTCATCTCATCCCTCTGCTCATTCATTCATTCATTCATTCATTCATTCATTCATTCATTCATTCATTCAATCGCTAACGTGTAACTGTTGAATTGTTTAGTACTTGTTTAGAAGCTTTGTATTTATTTGATTGTACTGAGCTTTAGTGTTGACCTCTCAGTTTTTGTGTCCATCCGCTCTTCCTTCATCCCTTCCTTTTTTTCCCTTTCCTTTCCTTAGCCGCGGTACTGTTCAAGCACTGGCCTGTATTCTCGATCGATCACTTTCGGGGCTACTTTCGCCTTTGCGTGACGTAACGTTCGCGCAGCGCCTCACGGGAGCGGCCGAGATCCAGTCAGCTGGCTTAATAATTAATTCAGTAGCGCGCTAAGAGGGATGTATGTGCCCAAAAGGGATCCGCCATGAATGCGGCGCCCCAGGTGGGGGCCCACCAAAGGGGGGATTGACAGTTAGGACATCCGCGGTCTTTCCTTCCTCTCATTGTTGTCAAGATTTAGACGAAAACTTGTCTTCGTGTAGCGTCTCAAGTAAACAAAGGGTTGCGGTCACTGCTAAAGGCAAGACGAAATTTAGCGGCCGTAGACGATGTCATTTTACGCCAGTTCAAGGACTTTCGCGAACGTGGCCATTGCAGCCGCGTAGAGGGTTAGCCAACCTATATGCGCTTGTATGTGACTACGCACATGTATGAATGTCCCGGCATACAACACGTGAAATAAAAAGCTTTCCCACATTCTCTAACAACGCTGCTGTGAGGTCGCCCTTCGAAACAGTTATTCGGGATGTCCAATAGTATCAACTGCCACTGCCCTTGTCAAATTGCAAGCCCTCATGCACTCGCATAAGGTGGTGTCAGTCATTGCTTATAAATACTTTAAGTGCGGAAGAAAACAAAATAAAAAATACACACCGCTGATAACGGGGAGGATATAAATTTCTTTATTGCGAATAATACGCGCTACATGGGACACATTGAAGCAAGCAAAATGTACGAAGAACCAAATAGCGAACGCGTCGTGATTTCTCTAGGCTAATCAAAGTCGGTTCTCGTGCAACCTGAGGTAACCCCAAAACTCTGCGTTTGCCTCCGTAGCTCGCACCCGTATTACGCGCATCGGGGTCGCCGTTTCTATTACCTACCTCTGCGCGCGTTACCGCCAAGGCCACATTATCTTCACGCCGTAGTGGCTTCAAGTGGATGCACACCAATACGTCTTTTCATCGAAACTCCGCGCGTTCGCGGTATCGCACAACCGCGACCATCGGTGACTTCGTGTCTTTGCGTTCCCGATGCGCTTAATTCTGTCAATCAAACGTCTTATCTTTGGCTCCCGGGTGTGGCGCGTCCCGGAGACCCGAAGCGCCAGGGGAAGTTTGAGATAAGAGAGAATACTCGGTAACAGAGGCCTGAAATTTCGTAGTGCGTTCTAAACACGGTAATATTTTCACATTTTAATTGCCTAGCGCCGCTCTTTAGAAGAAAGAGCCCCGCAGGCTTGGATATTACGGCTAGCTTTTTTCATTAGATGTAAATGCACAATTGATGTGTGTTGTTAAAATTTAGAGGAGTAAGATGCACCCAATTGCAGCGATTGCCGTCATGTTACACGTGCAATAAAACACGACCACAGGAGGCTCAGTAGTAATATATTGTTGGCTCCTGCAAATTTTACTCCGACTAATGTGACCTGCCGGCCTCATAATACATTAGACTCTATACTTTCACATTATTCAGGTAAAATGACCATTAGATACGACAAATTATTATCAGTATAGTCAGTGGCAAAACGTAGGCCAGTTACCCGCAGAAATGTGAAAAATGTGCACCGATAATAATAGACACCGTGTCTGGAGAGCGCAGAGGATGTGTCCCTCCTCGGCGTCCCCCTACTCCTTGATGTGTCCCCACTTGACCTGGGGTCCCATGAGGGGCCACTTGCTGTACTTGTCCGAGGCGAAGTACTCCTTCAGGTTGGGCAGCTCCTCGAAGCGTCGCATGTACGCCACCACGACGGGGAAACCCTGGAAGGCCTCGGGCTTGAACTCGTAGTTCCAGTCGAGCGCCTCGTAGAGCAGGAAGTCGACGTAGCTGAGCCGGTCGCCCAGCACCCACAGCTTGCCCTGCAGGTGGTCGTCCCAGAGCCGCAGCTGTCCCAGCATGGTCTCCTCGTACTTGGACCGCTGCTCCTGGAAATTCGGCGAGTAGCAGACCATGACGAGCCACCAGGCAAGGTCCCTGGCCTGCTGCTCCATCACGTCCAGCTTGGTCCTCTCCTCCTCGTCCCTGCGAGATGGTCCTCGTCGTTAGACGCGGTTCGAGCGTAGCGGAGGGAGAGAGAAGCATTGCAGGGACGACCCAACCAGCGACTCAGCTAAGCCACCTACCCCAGAAAAAAAAAAAAAGAAACGACCCACCTAGTCGTTTAGGAAGGTACCCGCCGTACCCGCTTCACAAAACTTCTTGTGAATGCTTGTAAATACGCGCCCTGATGTTTAAAGCTAAAGATGAAATAGTATAATGAAAGTTTGAAAATTGTAAAAGAGAACGAGACACGAAAAATAATGAAAGAAGAGCGTAATTAATTTCTAGAAAAAGTGCAATAATGTTCATTTGCGAAAGAAAGACGCAATTGCTCTCCATTTAAAGGGACACGGTAACGGAATATAGTCTGCGGGATTTCGTTAAGTTGATTGTGATGTAAACGAATGCAGATCCAGCGCACATGTCGCATACAATGTGAAATGAAGCAGAACTAAAAGCGCCTAATTAACTGCTTTGCACCTAACAACGATACGTACAATTTTTTTTCCTTTCATGCTACGCGACGCGTAATCTCAAGGAGTGTTTTTTTTTTATTGCTTATCCGCCACAAAGGCCTCACTTTCATTGCCGAGCACTGCACTGCACCGTTCACAAGCCGTGCCGAAATGCAAAACACCAAATCAGTGCGAGACGTGTGCCCAGCGATGTTACAGGGACGAGGTCGATGTACGATCCTTGTCGAAGGAGGAAGAATTGTCATCGACAGGTGCCTATGCCGCGGAAAATCACGACGCGTGTCGAACAGCATTTCGGGGATTCTGTACCTCTCGTGTCACAGTAGGCCATACCCGTTCTGAAGGACTGGCCAAGAACAAGCCTACTCCCAGTGACATGTATGTACCAACCGAGTGGCTAAATAAATGAAGGTAATCGCAGAACCCGCTATATATAATTCACTATTTCGTCTACTTTTATATTGCCAGTATATCTAATACTTTATTTTGCTGCCATGTAGTCATTCGAGTCGCCACCTAGCCTTGGCCGAAGGTCCCAATACAGTATTTGACTATGGGACCACCTTTCGTATTTCATATCTGTCAAAACTTGTAACCACTGTATGAAGCAATAATACTTGTACAAACTAGACCATTCCGTTAACAGGTTGATGTGCTTTATATAGATGCCTGTGAGCCGACATTATATGTGCAGGTTTCGTGTAGGAAGCTTTCGTTGTCCTTGTTGTTGTTGTTTTGTTGCGGAGAACAGAGGTGCGCATACTTGGTTGGCATACAAGGATTATATAAGTCACTTTGAGGGTGCTTTCATATAACCTCTCTACTTATTTACAAAGGTTATATGAAAGTTTCGCTTTGACGCACAAGAAAGAAAGGCTATCTCTGTTGCAATTGTTACGAATGTCTTCCAATCGAAATTGTTCATTGGATCTGTTTACATATTTTCTTAATTTAATCGTAAATTCAAGTCGTCTTACTTCTCAGTTACATATCTCTGTTTTACTTTCAGTTTTATCATTTTTTTCTCCTCTTCGTGAACTCATTATCTGTGCGTAAAACCACCGGATTCTTAGCCCGTCCTGCATTGTGTGTACGCGCTGAGGAGCAGTACGAGCTGACGTACTGGCATATGGACGGATACTTCTATTCCAGCAGACGTACAGCCTAAAGCAGAAGTCTAGGGACCACGGCATCAGCTGAAAAAAAATTTTTTTTTTCTAGCACAGCCGTGAAACGTGAAGTTGTTTTATTGCATGGCGCTGGTCAAACAGGCCCACGTAGGCAGTAGCACTTGATTTCAGCCTTTATGCATAGGCTGCGAAAAATAAAAGAATATTAGAGGCACCTCTGGTTGCCAAACATTTGCTATCGACTGTACACGGACGCGAGGACGTGCTAAGCTGTTGGCGGCGTCTTGCGACGCAAGAAGCGCTAAAATACCTTTACTGCAACGACAGCGACCCTATTCATCTTATCAGCTCCAGCTCGTTGGCAGCGGCTTCATCATACATCGAAGGCTAATTTAGTACGTTTTCTTTTCCTGGAGGGAACAGCCCTGCGACACAGCTTTAGCGTATTACGACTGATAAGAACGTTGCAAACGTCGCTATCAGCGCTGCTGTTACCCGAATACGTGCTACAGTGTTCCAGCATATACAACGTCGTCCCCTCTTATAGGACGACACCTGATTTGTACGCCCGCATAACTTCAGCATTCCTTCTTCTAGGGGAAGTTTGTTATACGAGATATCTGTTAGTGACATATTAGTCTGAATTGGATATCACGCCAAATTTAGGGTGCTCGTAGAGCGCTTGAATTTTAATTAGTCCTCTAGCAGTCGACTCTAACTGAACGTGCACGCATACGGTAACGCTTAATCGGTAATCACCTTGCTTGCCCGCTTTTCAAACCATGGCGTTTACTAACGAGGAAGGAATTAACCGAAAAGCCGGTATTCAACGGGCGAGGGGAGGTGAACTTAAATTCTATGTAGCGACCTTCATTTTCTTTTTTTTTAGAGCGCAGCTCTTTGGCGTCCGTTCCTGGGTTTCGCGTCGTCGTCGGCGTTGTCGTCGGCCTCGTAACCAGCTCCGCCCCCCTTTCATCCCCCCAGCGCTAGCAGCGACCGACTGATACCGCTGGATGCCGCTGACGCCGCTAGAGAGTCAAGATAACGTGACTGCATAGAACACCGTCGCCGCCATGCAGAAAGAGGAGGAAAGGGTCCCCCCCCCCTGTTCTTGTGTGGCGGATAGGGTGCTCTTCAGTTGCCCACGCGCCGGTTATTTCACGTAGGCCCCGGCACGTCGACGAATACGTGACCACCTTCCCACGGCTAGACCTGGTTCTTAGCGCTGCGGAAGCGAGGGTATCATATTGTTTGTGTCGGCATCGGCGGCGTTGTCCCTGAAACCAACTCCGCAGCTGGGTTTGACTCACTATCGGCGTCAGCGGCATCAGTCAGTCGCTGCTATCTCTTCCCTCCTCCCTTTATCGTGTTGTCCGCTTGCTGCGCGCGCTTCTGCCCCCATCGTTTGCCGCTGGGTGTACACGCCGCCCCCCTCCCCCCTCTTCCTGCGAGTCTCCGGTTGTCAAAGCGCCGGCTCGAACTTAATTCCTTTCTTCGCTCCTCCTCCAATGCAACCCCTGTGCGGTGGCAATCAGAGAGCCAGATCGGTGGCGGCGGATCTGTATATGTGCACCGCCCGAGCCGAAATTGCCGCTGCCGTTCGCCACTGCGAAATTATCTGCCAGTTCTTTCTGAGCCATGAGCGAGACGACCGATGGAAGTCCTCCGTCTGCTGCTGCTGCTGCTGCTGCTGCTAAACGAGCTGCCAGAGCAGAGGCCCAGCGCCGTCGCCGTCAGAATCCAGAGGTGCGTGCCGCCGAAGCAGAAGCTTACCGTCGCCGCCGTCGAGATGATCCAGGAGTACGGCAAATATAAAAAAAAGATTCTGTGATAGCGCATACATGTGTTGCTCGATTTCTTTGCCTCAATCTATCGAAAAGGTGAAACAGCTTATTTGCTGCGCTCAAATTTCGCATTAGGAAGTAACGTAATCGTCGGTAATTTTTTATTTCTCCTGGTTTTCCTTTGTCTTTGTTTGTCATTTTTGGTTCCTTACTCCATCATGTTTTCTATTGGCTGCAAGTGATCGTGATTCCAGACAATGGTGACTGTGATCACTTTACTATTGCCCTGCCATCATTTCTTTCCCGGCTTCTGGTACCCACCAATACGCCTAACGCGTTTGTGGGTAATGCTGCTATCTGTTATTTATTGACTGATATAAATGGTGTCTACCTATATCCAGTGTGTAATGTAATGTCCTCTGCTTTACTTTTTAAGTCTCTCTCTCGCTCTTTATTTTGTTAACTAGCAAGTAGGCGTGTCGTCCCATTTGGTGACACCAGCTAAAGCCTGATGTCTATTTCTCTTTCTCCGCTTTATATTTTTTTGGGGGGTTTTGTTTTTGCGAAAGGAACGTATATATTTTTCTGTAGCAGCAAGAAGATGGAAAAAAGTAAACTCTATTTTCGTTTGTTCGCTTTTGTTGTTTTTGCGGCCTTTACTGGCTTCTTTACTGTCACGTTGGATTGGCACACTCTGCTTTGCGTGTCACTCACGCATATGACAGATTAAATATACACTTCTCGAACCCGAGTCAATGACGCTCATGTACACATTTTTGGCCTCTGTCCTCTGGGCAGCAGTGTAACTCCCTTGAACGTAAAATAGAGATAAGTAAAGGTACATTTCTTTGCTAAGTGCCATTTCTTGTTCAGTGCGCGAGCAAAGTTTGTAGGAAACATGGCCGCGCATACCTAGCGCCGAGGTCGTGCTTCCGGGCCAAGTAGCGCATGATGGCCAAGCTCTGGCTGATCTTGACCTCGTCGTCGATGTAGTACGGCAGGTTGGGAAACAGGACCCCCAGCGTGAACTTCTCCTTGAGCCAATCCTCGCGGTCGTAGTCGGGCGCCTGACCGAACTTGTAGCGCTTGTCCTCGAAGTCGACCCCTTTGTAGATCAGCAGGTTGCGGATGGGCTGCCCCAGACCCCGCAGGTCCCAGTATCCCAGCGTGGGTGCCATTTTGGCTTCTGCAATGGCGATAAACAGGAACTATAAATAAATAAATAAATAAATAAATAAATAAATAAATAGCATTTTCAGTAGCACAGAACTGCGATTGAAAGGACTTTTACTTCAGGCCTGTTTTGCATACGATGCCACTGATGTACACTCGTGGGCAATAGTTTGGAGACCATGCAGGGCACCAACAACAAAAAATACAAAATAAAAGAATTTCCAGCCCCCCCCCAGCTTCGCAATGTAAAATATTCAATACATTTCATTGCTTCAATACATTTCATTGGTCGAAGACGCGCACGTATATGTATATATAGGATGTACACCAGTGGATTTCAGCCAGCAAGCCCCAGACTGAGAAGAAGGAAAACATGTTCGCTGCACCTTTTTTCTGTAAACTTTTGCTCACAACTGTACATTGTGTTACATCTCAACACGGCCAGAGGCGTTAATTAGACGTTTGCCATGAGGAAACCCCCGCCCACCCGCCAGCGCCTACGAAGCGTTCACACCGACTGCTGACGGGTCTACAAAAGCACCCCCCCCCCACCCCAATACCTAATAGCCTGAACTAATGATGAAAAGGGCCAACGTCAAATGCTACCGAAGCCCGGGCGCCGACCGTGGATTCCCCAGTTGCTGTCCCGTCCGCTATTCTATGCTACGGGTGCGCGGATGCTTTGGAGGTGCGGGTGCTGCGGAGCGTTGCGACGGCATGGGCGCGGTCTCGCAAACGATTCGATGATTGTGATTGGCTGCGATACAGTCATCAGATTCCCTAGGCGGCTCAACTAGGGAATCTGGTCACTGCATTGCAGCCAATCACAATCGTCGAAGACGACGGGATTAAAAAGCGGAGAGTTTTCGTGCAGTCAGGCCGAGGTGTCCTGATGTGAACTCGGACGGTTAACATGCTTTTGCATGGATAGGGCTGGGCGTCCGTAACTGGAACCATTGCAACTCGTCCCCGCAGTGCTGCTTGATTGAGGACCTTAACAGATCAAGTGTAAGAGTAGGGTTGAAGAATAATATGCAGAAAACAAAAATAATGATCAGTAGCCTGGTAAGGGAACAAAAGTTCTAGAGCCTCTAGAGTCTGCGAAGGAATAGGTTTACATAGGTCAATTACTCACAGGAGACCCTGATCCTGAAATTTACAGAAGAATAAAAATGGGTTGGAGCACATACGGCAGACATTGTCAGATCCTGCCTGGAAGCTTACCATTATCATTGGAACAAAGAATGTCAGGCGTAACGTTAAGAGACAGGAAGAGAGTGACGTGGATCAGTTAGCAAACGGAGATAGTCGATATTC
>NC_134570.1:81235236-81237256 GCF_050947875.1 Dermacentor variabilis | reverse complement strand
TGGTGTGGATCAGTTAGCGAACGGGGATAGTCGGTATTCTTATTGACATTAAGAAAAAAAAAATGGAGCTGGGCAGGTCATGTAGTGCGCAGGTTAGATAACCGGTAGACCATTAGGGTTACAGAATGGTTGCCAAGAGAAGGGAAACGCAGTCGAGGACGGCAGAAGACTGGGTGGCGTGATGAAATTAAGAAACAAGCGCTAGTTGGAATCGATTGGCGCAGGACAGGGGTAATTGGAGACTGCAGCGAAAGGTCTGGTCCTGCAGTGGACTTAAAATACGTCGATGATGATGATGATGGTGATAATGATGATGATGATGTACCGGAACCGTGTAACTAATGTAAAATAAACCTTTTTTCCTTCATTCCTACTACCGGACGTATTCGTCGATGGGCTTGGTGGATTCCTGGCCCTAACGCCACCTCGAGCCGCAACAATCTTCGCTCTTATCGACTGCCGCTTCAGGCGTGCGCGTTGACAAACTTGCGCTTAAGCAAAGCGCAGGCGGTCAACATAGAGACAGAAATGGTGAAGCCCATACAGTTTCTCACCTGTCTGCAGAGTACCCGGCTAAAAAACTACCACCTCAGGCAGCCACTTGCGCGTGCCACAATAAATTATATTCTTTTTCGCTCTTCCTCAAGAGAGAACTCTGGCGTTGCGATCGGCCAACTGTATGATATAGCACAAGGTTTTGTCTATTCTTCGAGCTTGTGACTTCGGGCGTTGTTGTTTAATTTATAACGTTTTAACTTTTTGAATTTGCAGAAGCAATTGTTCCATAAACACTGCAAGACGGTATAAGCCACCGCTCACATGCGCAATCATTGAGAATCGCTGGGCATATTTAACGCGCTATTTTGAAGCAAGCTATCAAGTTACAAAGTTACAAAGCCGCGTAAAGCCAGGAGGAAGAAGTCTAGGCAAATAAACGCGTACCGTCCGTGATTTCCGTGCCGGCCGAACCGCAACCGCAGCTCCTGTAGACACTGGGAGCGGTTCCTAAATTTACAGTATACATTTCAGAAAGGCCTGTTTTCTTTTCCACCCTTCTCTTCGCGCGCACTTCTTTTCTTTCGATCGCGCTTATTTCTGCGGGAAAGAACACATGCCTTTACTGTTGCGAGTTGGTCCTTTGAGAATCTAATGTATAAATCGAAAATAAAAATAATGCCGGCAAACGGTGGCTTCGGAACAGCGCCTGAGATGATAACAAGTCTCCTCTGCCAAGCCGCGAGGGAAGTGGGAACACGCTAAGTGGAAACGCACTAAGTGTAAACGACGTCTCATTATGTGGTATACTTCGTCGGTGCCTCCAGTGCACCCAAGGGGGCAACGTAGACATCAAAGTCGGAACCCGGACTCTCGCGTTGGTCGGAGGCTCGCCGAGGCCAATGTATACGTGTGCCGAGGATGTGCATCTCATATGCGAACATCGCTCGGGTATACGCTTCGAACAGCCCACCGGTGCGTGGAGGCCTCGGCGATCAGATGAAAACACTTACGAAAGCACGTGCTGTGGTACGAAGGTCGTTGCATCGACGCCTTTTATTGCACTGCCTCCGTGATCGCGGCTCGTTTTATTTCCCGTATCAGGCCGATGAGCGCACACCGCATACCACTGTCGCATTAAAATAAGTCCGCGTATTCCAAGCATGATTACCGCGCTTGTGTGAGTGCCATATCGGCGGTTCTCGGAGACAAAGGCACTGGGGCCGTCGGCGATCTTTATACGAAACTGTGCAGACATATACTGCGAGCCGTACAGGTGTACCGGATTCACGGTGCGCTGTATGTGACTCCATTGTCGGGGGAATTCAGTGGGGGTGTCATGTAGGCCGCATCCGTCGAATGAGATATCCGCTGTCGACGATCAGCATGCAGGTTTCACGTGTCGGCGGAGCGCAGCGCGTGGCATCGAGTGGCCCACGGCTCAGAGAGGAGTACTACACATAGTAGTATACAGTAGCCCGCTCAAGGGCCTAACGCCATAAACAGGGTATAACAAGAGCGCCCA